>NW_004797482.1:925992-927209 GCF_000002075.1 Aplysia californica | reverse complement strand
CATCTCTTTCAATTTCTTTTATCATTCACTCCCGGCTGCATCTCTTTCAATTTCTTTTATCATTCACTCCCGGCTGCATCTCTTTCAATTTCTTTTATCATTCACTCCCGGCTGCATCTCTTTTAATTTCTTTCATCTTTCACTCCCAGCTGTATCTGGCCCAAGCTGTGGATCGACTGCGCATGCACTCTCTGGCGAACAAACACAGCAGCTTCCGGCTGCGCATGAGCACAAACGACGAAGGGTCGGGCTCTCGACCCCCTAGTCCCCGGAAAGCCCACAGTATGGTGACCACAGTGGAGAAGTTCCGGCAGATGCGACCGAAGCGCCACCAACCGAGAGTTTTCCCACTTCAGGGGAGACAGCTCATAGAGGTAGGCCCAAAAAAGGGGGTGAGGGGTTGGAGGGAGGAAGGGGCGCGGAGGTTTGGAGTTTGTTCGTTGTTTTGTTGTTGCTTGGTTGCTGTTATTTTGTTTGTTTTGTTTTTTATGGGGGTGAGGAGGGAGGGGGAGGGGGGGAATTTACGAGTTGAGGTTTGCAACGGTATTGGAATGTGAAGTAGATATTATAAAACACAACCCGAATATGATGGGACCTACGCTGGTGACAGGTACATCTGATCTGTAATATGTTTAATCGTTTAAAACGTTACGATTTTGCCAAGTCCGAAGAACAAAGAAACCTAAAATGTTATACAAGATGCGGCCTTTTGAAGCTTAAAAAGGTGTAAAAAATTGTTTTTGTTTCGGGGAGGGGGGGTGTGTGATGAGATCGCAATTTCCTCTGAATGGTTCTATACACAACAAATTTTGCAAGTAAACATTGCCCATAATGTTTTTCCTGACTTTGAAGCATGCCTTGGGCAGAGAGTGTTTACAACTGCCTATTAATTTTCAACGACTGGTCATAAGATACCAGCACGCTTAAAAATAATTATTACTTTAAGTAAAACGAATATGTACATTTGGCTTATCTGCTAAAAAGAATATTATAAGAAAGGTCTTTTTACACGCTAATCGACACAATTTAGATCCTGGCTCTACTGTAACTAAATGTAATTAAGACAAATCCTATCGTTATACGATATCATATTTTGCTGTTCAGATGTTTTGGGGACAGTTTTCAAGAAGGTCAAATTATTTTTACCTTCTTTTTTTTTTGGTTTCTAAACGTCGGTGTTTTACAACCCCGTCGATACAATTCCCTTCTCTGCAAAA
>NW_004797482.1:911883-925047 GCF_000002075.1 Aplysia californica | reverse complement strand
AGGAGGAGGAGGAGGAGGAGGAGGAAGAGGAGGAGGAGGAGGAAAAGGAGGAGGAGGAGGAGGAGGAGGAGCAGGAGGAAGAGGAAGAGGAAGAGAAGAAGAAGAAAAAGAAGAAGAAGAAGAAGATTGTTCTAATTGCAATCTCTTTTAGCAGGGTTTTTTTTTCATGCGTGAACAAATTCCTGCACATTTAATTATTGTGCTGAATGTTGGGGCAGTGTTGTACTAGAATTGTAGGTTCGTTTGTATTTTATTATGTTTTAAATGACGTGCTTACATGCAAGGGTGAAAGAAGGTGAGAGGCAGAGGAGATGGGTGGGAGGAGAGTTGGGGGAAGAGAGATTTACGAAGTGAGAAATTTCAGGGGGTTGAACTGCATGCAGCGTAGATATCGTAGAATGAAACCGATATTAAGTTGTTTTTGGGATCTGTTAACAGTGTCTATTTTCGAATAATATCATCATCAGTGTCTTTCACCCCTGGAAGGGTATAGGCCACATACAAGCTCCTTCCATTTATCTCTGTCCAGGGCCATCCTTCCTAGCTCGTTCCAAGTGAGATTCATCTCTCTTATGTCCCTTTCTGCGCATCTCCCCCATGTTTCCCGTGGCCTACCCCTGCCTCGTGCTCCCCGTGGCTTCCATTGCCGTGACTTTCTTGTGAAGCTTCAGCTGGGCTTTCTGAAGGTGTTCGAATGATATGTATGATATATAATGTTGATGCAATTTCCAGATTTATTCATGTTTCGATTGTACTTATCCTTGTAACCTTAATGGTATGAAAACGTGACGTTCCTATTTTTTAACAGTCAGTAAAGTTGTCGACCAGTCTGTCTGTGACACACTGAAGCAGCAGGTGGCTATTCATCCCTGACTCGTTCATTCATTTTGTTACGCCCCCCTCCCCCTCCCCCCCCAAACCAAATAGATGTACCCAGCTATGATCTCTCATATTATCCAATTACAGTTATTGTTATAAAAAATGTGGTAAATCTCTGGTAAGGTCAACCATCACTGTGTTTAAACACTTCCCAAATCTCCCTGCCTTTTCAATCTCACGTATTCCTCCAACTCCAAACCTTCCCCTTTCTGTTCCTCTGAATAGTGAATAAGTGCTTGAAGGGGGCCACTGATAGATCCTACTTCTTTATAATGTTGAATGTGAACAATTTCATTTATACAGCTTATATCCATGGTCTGCAGTATTCTCTATGCGTTTTTCAACTACAATCACCGCCAAGACATCAAACACTGAGAAATACGCGTAGTTTAACTGGAAGCATATAGTGTAAGGTGCGGGTTACACGCGCTAAAACACTCACACACAATAAGTATTGTTTCTTTTATTTGCACCTTATAACTCTTTTTGTGTCAAGTACTTCTCTATACTCAAACTAAAAATGCTTTTGTGTATCTATTTTACCACTCTCCAGGTGAACGAGACAGTTAACAACAACCTACAACGTCTGCCTCCACCCAGCTCCAGCATACCCAACATCGGCCGGAAGTCGCTGAAACAGCAGGAAAACCTGGAACCCAACACCAAAGCCTTACTGAAGAAACGCAACCGCTTGCCTAAACCATCACCCCAAGGACATCTGGTCAGCCCTTTCCTTCTCAACAGCGACGGACTTCCGGGAAGCGAATCCTCGCCGCCCTTCTCTCACGCCAGTGTTTCCAAAGAAGGGGCCCCGAGTCTGCAAAGACATATCTTATTTAACTCAGAGCCAGGAGAGGGGCGATGGAGTACGCAAAACCAAAAACATCCTGAAGACCAAAACCTACCTGCAGTGGACACGGACACCATGCAGGATTTTTGTTATGAATACTACGTGGGCAAAGACAATGTTAGCGATACTTCTGGTGGAAATGCTGGAGGAAAAGGCTCTCTTGTCTCGGAGCCTACGAAAAAGCGAAGCAGACAACTGCTGTCCAGGAGCCCTGTGAGTTTACAACGTAAGTTACGACAGGGCATGTCTAAATTGAATGGCAGTAACATAAAATCGTTCGGTACCGACGGGTTCTGTCCTCCTCTGGCTAACGGTGTGGGACAGACGCCCCAGAGAATCAGCTACGTACCACACCGACCGGGTAGTACAACCAACACAGATCACGCGACTGCTGCTTCTGAAGACGAGTCGGACGCGGACCTCATGTCTATTCGCCTGCCGAGTCTGTATCGAGAGGGATCAGAAAGGTTCGACGAGTACGATTCTGATGGGAATACACGCGCTCACACGTTATCCTTCAAGCAGAAGTCGAGAAGTCGCGCGAGACAATCTCGACACAGGAAAATCGACGAGCACGATATCGACAACAGCGCCTTGGACATTGTGCGCCGGGAAAATGACGTATACGCGCTCTCTGATGACGAAATACCCAACATTCCTCAACGGAAACGTATAGTCGTTGATATGCCCAACATTATCTTCAATGCTGCTAGTCCGGACGTAGACAGGGTTACCCCTGGTAAGGCCGAGGAACGTAGTCGGCCACCTAGCCACAACTTGTACACGGAGACTTCATTGAAGAAATCTATCAAACAACAGGAGATCAGAAAACGTGAACTGAAGAATCTTCTAGAAGACGTGAAGGAACTTAACATGCGAACGGAAGCTCTGAGCTCGCAGTCTATGAACGAAATGCCACCTTGAAAAACTGCAGAATAGGAGAAAACATTATAGTGGTAGTGAAGATAACTCGGTGATACTGGGGCTAGATAGCTGTTGTCGTTCTTAGCCAAAGACTTGTTTGTATTATAATAAGTATCTAAGCCTGTACCCTCTGACGCATTTTGGGTTCTCCACGGAGCGCGCCTTTTGGCTGTTTGGAGCCAAATGAAGGACGAGGAGGGAAAGGTTGGGCACACAGAGACTGGCGTTTTGCCCTTCACTTGCGCGTCCACAGTGTGCATCACTGCAGCGAACTTTTCATAGAGAGCAAATAACATGGTCTAGGATATTAAACGTGTAATTGAAGTCTATGTTGTGTTCTTAGCTAGATCATCGAAGACGGCAGTACGCTCTTATATACGGTACCCGTACTTGTCAATATTGCTGTTTGCTAGTCGTACATAAGTGCAATTTCTGTTTTGCCATGCGATATGCTAGCTAATTGACTTTTTGAGGCAGAAATAAAGTGAACTTTAACAACTGCCTCTGCAGTCATAAGACGGTATGAACGACAGTTCGTTCAACCTGTACAACAGTTTTAAGGATGTGCACGTGAAGGGTTCCATTGAAAACCTCACTAACGCGCCAACTCTAGGCGTTTCCAGAAAACTCTCCACTAAAAAAACCAAAACAACTATGATAAGAGTTGTCGTGAGAATTATTTTTCTTCTCTGATTGCTCTATATCCATCGATATTTAGTGTAATGAGATTTTGTTTTCCCTTCTTTAAAAAATCCGATTTTATTCTTTAATTTTCTGAGTTTTACAGTAAATGGAAACTGTGCATTTTGATATGGAGCCCTTCAAATGTGCATTGCATGTATTAGATTTCCTATTTGTTCACATTTTTTTTCCTTTCAGCATTTTACTTTTGCTTCGAGGGAAAAATGTGAACTACTTGTATTGTGGAGCATTATGTATAATCACATAATAAAAACCCAAGAAAACTCTCAGACTTCACAAACGTCTAAAATAATTGATTGTCTATGAGAATAATGTCTTTATATTGAATTTCTGATTAAATGACCGATACATGCGCAATTCACTGGTCAGAACTTCCTTTTTTTACTTCAGAAATGTACTTTCTGTTGTTGTTTGACGCTAGCAACTTTTCCCTTCGTCTCGTCGGAACTGATGTCGAATGTGTGCATGTTGCTCCTCTCTCAGGTACTCCAACCTCAAGTCAGTCAACTCTTTAGTGTCCACACACCAACGTATCACTTTTTCTTTTTCTTTTTACTGTGTTTTATTAAGCGTTGATAAAGCGTGGCACAGAAAGAGTTTAAGATACAACAATGGATTTGTGTTTGGATGTCCAAGTCTGTCTGGTCTGACATAACTCCGGTTCACCACGAAGTACATTTGTGAGACATCGTTGAGAACTCAGGCACTTGTCAAAATTATGAAACTTTAGAAACTGGCATTTTCCGCAGGTTTCGGAATTTTTATTGAATTTTTATTTTTTTGGCTCAACACCTTCCATGTCCATTAAAGACCTTATTCCTGTGCGGATAGCACTGAAAAGTGTTGATTAAAGGCATAACAAATACATTTTCTGTTTCCATTGACTGTCAAGCTGAGGAAATAACAAAAATTTGGCAGCCATTTTTCACTAAATTTACCCCTGAAAACAGGTGACCCCTACCTCCTTCAATCGCAAATATCTTGACTTGTTTTCAAGATAACGGATTTTTTTTTCTATCAAAAGCAAAGCAAGTAAATCAACTTTCAGAATATACCAATAACCCCAAAATTGACGAGCGCCTGTTTCCACGGCGCAGTGATACGTTTGTCTCTACTTGGAACCGATTGAAGGACACGGTAGAAAAGTTTGCACTCGCAGTCGACTGCAGTGAGACTGATAGGCTACGGCGGCCATGGAAGCTCCAAGTCTTGGACAAAACAGTCAAGTTCAAGGCATATGTGTTGTGACACGGTGGAGTCAGGCGCTGGAAAATTTTTGGGCATATAGAGTTATAAATAACATCTTAAAGCTTGTTCATTTGTCTTGAATTTGGCGAAAGAAATACCCGTCTATCTTGAACAGAAGTCAGGATATTTGCGATTGAAAGAGGTGGGTGTAGCCTGGTGTGAGGGGTAAAATTAGCTAGAAAATGTCTGCCAAAGTTTCGAGACTTCCAAAGTTTGAGTGTCCTTGGAAACAGGAAATTTGCATATCTGGTGCCTGTGTTTTTCGTTTTTCTGTAACGTCCACACAGAAATCTGATTTTAACAGGCCATGAAAGGTGTTGAGCAAAAAAAAAAAATTAAAAAAATAAAATTGCCCAACGTCCAGAAAAATGCTAGTTTCTTCGTTTTCCCTGTTTTGACGTGCGCCTGATTTCACCACACTGCCTTACATATAATTTTCTTGCTTCTCCCGGATATCCAACTTCAAGCCAGTTAACTTCAAAGGACCCATGCATCGATGCATAGCTTTGTTTTCTACTCTGTGTTGATAAAGCCCGGAACAGAAAGAGTTGAACGTCCAACACAGATACATGTTGATTGCTTACTTTTCGCTGGAGTGGATCTTCCTACACCTCCTTTGAGAAGTTTCCTTCTTTGTTTAAATTTCCCCCCTCTTTCTTTGTATTATTTGTTATCTGCGTCGTATTCACTGGAGAAGTGGATTCCAGAGTCAGAGGCTACCGAGGTGTTAACAAAAACTGTAATGTTCGTCTTGGTCCCAATGACAGAAAAGTCGACTGGATTATCCCTTTCCTGATTCTCCTACACAGTTTTCATCTGATGAAAGCTAACGAAGGGATGTAATCGTGTAATCAAATCCCACTGTTTTTGACAAAGGTAGGGTGCTAAAAGACTTACTTCCCTTGACATATATGTAAAATCGTTGTGAATTTTTGTGGGTTGCAAATACCTTGCAGTCAATATGTCATGTGAGGCTTCGTGGTGAACTCAGGCGCTCGTCAAAATGATGAAAATCAAAGATATCCGCATTTTATTTTGGCCGATGGGCTATTCTTTTTTCAAATTTTCTTCTTTTGACTCAACACCTTTTATATCGATTCAAAGAAACACATTTTTGTGTCGATTTTACTGAAAAACATTGATAAAAGGCACAAACAAATGTAAATTTTTAGTTTCCAAGGACTCTCAGGCTATGGAAGTTACCAAACTTTAGCAGCCATTTTCTCACTAATTTTACCTTTGAAACCAGGTGACTTTGACCTCTTTCAATCGCATATATCTATATTTTATTTAAGATAGATGGGTATTTTTTTCACTAAAAGGGAGACAAATGAACAGGCTTTATAAAAACCAATAACACCATATGCCAAAAAAATGACGAGCGCCTGATTCCACGACGTTGCGACTCACATTTATTACTAGCGTTATTGCACAAGCCATAAGTCATTATTTGATTTTTCAAAAACTTGAAGCAAAGGAAAGCCCCCAAATCAGAACCATGACATTGGCACTTGCAATTTTTTGAATGAAATAAAAACTAAGAAAGAAGTAACGACACAACGAAACTGCGTAATTTTATAAGATGCTCCGTGATGTCTTTATTCGAATAACGGATTCATTTAGGAACCCCCGACATTATAAAATAAGATAATACAGATCTTCATTGTCCAGGTCATTGGACATTGGTTTGGTATTTCACCACGAATACACATACATACACGCCCACGCGCGCACACACACGCACACACACACACACACACACACACACACACACACACACACGCATGCACATACACACAAACATACACACACGCGCAGGCTTACAGTCACATGCATAATA
The DNA here is from genome assembly GCF_000002075.1 of Aplysia californica. Taxonomy (NCBI): domain Eukaryota; kingdom Metazoa; phylum Mollusca; class Gastropoda; order Aplysiida; family Aplysiidae; genus Aplysia; species Aplysia californica. The sequence continues at coordinate 918,604 of NW_004797482.1, read as the reverse complement.
TAAATACAAAGTAATATAAACAATAATAATCCTAAGCTAGATACACACTACTCAATGTTATTCTGAAGCATGCTCTAAGGTCATAATATGAATACTTGTAACAAGATGGTTAGGATGGAATAATTTTGATTGATGATGGTAAAAATGACCTTCGGTATCTTTCCTTGTTTCAGATCAGAAGTTTAGGTCTTTTACTTCTGACTGATGTTTTATTTTTTTAGTTTTAGTAGAGGTTTTACGGCGCTCGCAACTGCATCAGGTCATATGAGCGCCAGAAGGTTAGAGGTGTTACAAGAGAGTAACAAACATAAAAAAGAAGAAGGAGAGATAAGGACGATAGATGTTTGATCGGAAAGAAGAAGCAAACCACACCAGAGCACCCGCCAACCACCCATGATGTTTTTATTTGAGGGAACAAGGAATGTTTATTGTCTTCAAAAAAATTAATTTTTTTTTTTAGAGCAATCTGTTATCTGGGTGTTAGTGGTCAGACACTGGATAGGGGTGGATGTCAACAGAGAAGTCTTAACAGGGAATAAGGCTTACTCTGTTCACCTCTCTAGCTTCAACAGCACAAAGTCTGCTTTGATTATCAAGGTACCCCGGAAATAGCAGGTCACAAGAAAGTGGCAAACATACAAAGACGCAGAGGAAAAAAATGACTATAGTAAGGAGTGGAAAAGAAAAAACAGCAGTTCCCTGTTGTAGATCAGGCACAGTTATGAGCATGACTTTGATGAATTAGCCCATTTACAATTCTACTGTGCATGAACGAGAAATGCCCCCCCCCCCCCTTATGGGAATGGCCTAAAGACACTTCAGTCAGTGGCACCCCCCCGGGGGTTAATTGGACTATAACAGACCATGTAGAAAAATATATACGTGAATAATGAAATAATTTTGCCTTTCTGTGAGAGAAAATTTTAGAGGCATCCCATCGACCCTAAGATAAGACGTCATAATAATGACGAAGAATTTAAATAACAGTTTGCTGCTAGTAATGCGAGCCTCACTGGCAATGCCACTCTATCACAAAGAAAACATTTTTAAAATGCACCAGTCTACCTAGGAGAGAGAGGAAGAAAGAGAGAGAGAGAGAGAGAGAGAGAGAGAGAGAGAGAGAGAGAGAGAGAGAGAGAGAGAGAGAGAGAGAGAGAGAGAGAGAGAGAGAGAGAGAGAGAGAGAGAGGGGGGGCAGACCGACCTACAAGCAGACAGACAGACAGCCAGAAAGACAGACAGACAAACTGACAAACAGACAGACAGAAAGTGAGAGAGTTTATTACCAGGCATTAGCAAAGTGCTAAATATCAGGCCGTAAAGTAAAATCATAGATTGACGACAAAGAAAGGATTTCATTATTTCACCAGCGTGTTACACGCTAGAGAGTCTAGCCTAAGCTTCAAGTCTACAACACTACTAGTACATACTAACAATCCGCGAAGCCACTCGTGTCGGACCCCCTCATCCTCCCCACACCCAGCTTGCAATCCGCGAAGCCACCTACGTCAGAAAGAGAGAGAGAGAGAGAGAGAGAGAGAGAGAGAGAGAGAGAGAGAGAGAGAGAGAGAGAGAGAGAGAGAGAGAGAGAGAGAGAGAGAGAGACCCGCTCACAGCGCGGCAGGCAAGTCTCAAATCTCGCTCGCAGCACAGCAAGCCGTTCGTGCCCCATGACTTGCTTTGTGCCCCATGACTTGCTTGCTCGCAGCCTGCAAGCCACTTGTAACCCATGACTTGCTTTGTGCCCCATGACTTGCTTTGTGCCCCATGACTTGCTTGCTCGCAGCCTGCAAGCCACTTGTAACCCATGACTTGCTTTGTGCCCCATGACTTGCTATGCCTGCCATGACTTGTTTGTAGCAACGAGCATCAAGACCGCTCGCAGTGTGAATTTTGAACCGTGAAGAAAGGAGAGGCTGTGCTATTTTTGGTGCTAGATGTAGAGAGCCGAAGCTATTTTTAACTTCCCGCCCTTAAACAGCTGAGCAAATGGATAATAATAATATAGTGAGAAGAAGCGTGGTAATCTTGTATAAGTAGACTTATATTATCTTAAAATAGAAAACTCCATGGTTTATTGTGATTTTCTTTTGTATCGTATGTATGTAGCTTATTTTGTAGATGTTTTACACTCCCAATGACATAGTATAGAACATTTATGAGACGGGCTAGGCCTACTTCAACCCAATATCAGGGCCAACCTGGGCTGAGAGGGAACAACAGCCGACCAGAAAGACGGAGGTTCTCAGTAAATATTTCTCCCCCCACGGGAATCGAACTGAGGTCTTTTGTGTGCGACGACGAAGCCCTTGACCCGTGCAAATAAAAACAATCTGTCTTTGTATCATAGGAAAAGCGGATCCATTATTAATTTTTAAGTGCATAGAATAGAACTCTTTTTTTCTGCCCGACTATGAAAAAAACCCAACCAACCTTGCACTTTTGGAGCAAGCCTCTCGACGCAAAGAACCAGAATCCTCTGTATTATGTACTGAGTCCACAGCCACAAGAGTTCACAACGTCAAGACACTTGCTGTACTGTGTCGTATATATTGAAATCTACCAAAATGAACCGAAATCTACCGAAAGAAATCTACTAAGCGCTTCTAAAATCCACCGAAGTCTTCCGAAATCTACCGACAGCCACCTCGAGTCACAACTCACCGGAAGTTCCACTAGGTTGCGAGCGGCAGACAAAGCAAACCACAAGCCTGCTCGCAAGTCTCTGGCGCAAGCTGTCCGCTGCTCCCACCCAAGCCTTCGATTAATCGAGCAGACTCGAGCTATTATCTGACATAATTCATTTGCACACGTCGTGAACAGTGGTTTCAAACTTGCAGCCCGCGAGCTCATTGAAGCCGACATGACGCACGATGTTTCGCGGTCTCTTCTTGGCATCAAACGTTAGTGTTAATGTGGCCCGCACCCATTTTCTTATACGCATTTAACTCTTTGGGGACGTAACGGACACATAAATATATCCGATTAGTTGCAGAGAAAGGTCAACATTTTGGCACATTTTGAACCATCATACACAAATCAGAAGAATAAGTTTGCATATTTCCTAGTATGCACACTATTTCAAGCCTTTTAACGTTTCAGATAAAGGAAATAAAATATAAAAATATGTTTTACCGATGAAGTTATGTCCCAAAACAGAGCATCTTCAAGCGTTGACGAATGACCAGAAAAAGCGTCTTCAATGAGTTAACAGCCATTCAACTGTGATCTGATAAATCGCTTTTTTTGTCTATCTCGGAAAGAAAAATGTATTTTATCAGATCCCAAGTGATGTGGACGATCGATACGCAAGGATAAAAGTGCGTTTCATCAAGTCATCTCTGAACAGTGTTTTATCAGATCACATTGGAAGCAAATGCGTTTTAAAAATCCAAATTCTAATTTACTATTTTAAAAAAACTAGTCACAATTAGGCTTTCATATTGATATCTCAAGATGGCTTTCGACATGTTGAATTCGTTAGTGGAATAAATAATTTTCCCGCAATAATGGACAAATATGCGTTTATCAGATCACAGTTCTATAAGAGGAAGCGCTATCGGGTCTCTGGCAGTAAGGAGTAGGTAAGAGAAACCTAGGCTAAGAAACGTTTATACAAATAATATTCTGAACTGCTGTTAATTTAATATAGAAAAAGAACAGCAGCTCAGTTACACTTCTGTTTGTATTTGTTAGCAACGGTTTATAAAATGTAGAACATTCTTCGATCCAGGCCCATCCACACTCTACATCCATTGCCGCCTCCCCCCCCCTCCCCAGGTAATTTGAGTTTGAAACCCCTGGCCATGCACAATAGTTGCGTCCTTTACAGCCGTGAGCTCACACAAACTCTGGCACTTCAGGTGGTTGGTGGCATTGTTTTGCAACGACAAACAACAGTTTCAGTTTTTTCAAGTCCTGTCGAAAATATCCAGGGCCTTTAACTGTAGACTTAAAAAACATGTCAAAGAAACAAAACAAAGCAAAAGAACCCCCCCCCCCCCCCACAAAACAAAAGACCCCTATAAAATAGTATTGATAAATTCCTGATTTGTCTCTCAGTAATGACTTTCATTTATGTTCTATGTATTTATGGGTGGGGATTTTTTTTGTCAACACAATGGAGATCAATATGAAGAGTGGCAGTCTTTGAATTTGATTTGTGACAGAACACAATACAACTTGTTGAGGACGTTGGTAACTCTTAAAACAGCGGAAGTTCATGAAAGGTTGTGCAGTGCTGTAAAGATTTGTTTAAACTTCAACGTCTGCAGTCTAAGACTTTTTGCTCCAGTGTACGAGAGCGACCTACAGGGTTCAGTAGTTTTTTCGAGGTTGAACTATTTGTATTCGATTCTTTCATTCATGCTCAATACTAGCAATGATAGTACATAACAAGATGGGCCACTTCTCTCTTTGAGCCAATTAAAAAAGTGTCCTCAAAATTTGGTGGCGCCCTCTTCACAAAAGCGCACTCTTTGCGAACAGAGTTACCCTACTTGAGTTTTAAAAAATAAAAGTGAAACTAGCAAGTTTTGGGATAAATTTCGGAAGAACGCTTTTTTAAAATGGTTACGCTGACAAAAAACCTCTTCCGGAGGAAAGGGTGATGGTTTTCTTCGTTTAATTTGACTTTAGAATGAAAGGCGAGAGGTCATTAAAATATATAAAAAAAACTAAAACTCCGCACTGAACGTACCCGAACTGCTGATGAACAGCAGTCGATCTGCGCACGCAAGGAGGTGCTATTCCTATTCTTCTTCTGGAAAAACGAAAGAGAGCTTCAAAACAGACTGCAGCGCCATCTGAAGCAAAGAGCATACTTCCTGCGGACACTTTTTTGGCTGAGTGGCCTATCTTGTTATTCATTATCTTTGATACTAGTTATTTGTGAGGCGCGCTGACTATTGACTTACTTCTTGCAATTCACATATGGAGGTATTGGCAAAAAAAAACCCAGCACTTGGGCCAAATTTGTAGCTTTTTTAAATTGATGCCATATAAGATTCTGTAAGTGTAACAGGCCTGTTATTATTTCATACTTAAGTTTTTTTTAAACTTATAAGCGTGATGTACTTATTTCAATAGGGCTCGAATCCAAGAAGTAACTCATTTTGCCAGCACGTTTCACATTTAAAAATTTCACTTGGCAAAAGGATTTTGTATAATGCTATCACTCATGGACCTTATACAAGCTTACAAATATACAGACTCAGATCTTTGTCGGTGGCTCAAATTGTGTAGTGCCTTACCAGCAATGAGGACTGACACCTTGCGAGACTGTTTTGCATTAAATATATCGCTACCCTAAAATTACATAGTTCTATCTGCACAGTACCTATAGGAGAAGTTTGTTTCATTGGTGTGTATATATTTGTGTGGTTATAGAGAAAACTCTCTTTGTCTTTTAAAAAAACTGAACAAGGGTCAAGAGCTTTACCTTCGATTTTCTCAAAACAGCCTTTTTCGGCCTAGCCCCCTTGTTTCAATCGAAGGCCAAACTAGAAATAAACCACCAGATCAGCATTTCTGAAAATCCTGTAAGAGAAAATGTTGCAACTCACTAGCAAATATGGTTACTGTACTGTATGATAACAGCTACAAAGTTTTGACCAGATTTATCATGAATTGATTATTATTTACGTCCTCTACCACACAATCATTTAGATTATTTGGGAGGCGGCCTTGTGCCCCCTAGTTAGCGGGATTGACATTGCTGAAGCTGATGAGGTCTGGAGAAATCCGGGCCTTGATTATATCTAGTGGATGGATTACCGTCCTCTTAAAAACGAAAATTAAAAGGGAAACGATTATTTGACGGGCAGGTTTTAGCCTCGCCTTCAAGTGCCAAACTGGGCTGAGAGGGATACAACATTCCAGCAGATAGATTCAAGTATTCTATAATTGATTATTATCCTCACTTGGGAAGCGAACTGGGGGCTCCTGCGTGAGACAGCAAACTGCCTTCTAATCGTTACACCGCAGATGTCTTACTGTAAACTTGTTTTGTGAAAGTAATCGAACTGTTTCGAATAGAGAACCAAGAAGAGACAAGGTACGTTTCTCGAATACGATTCTGTCCGGTTCGATACGAAATCGCCCCCGGCATACACGACGTGAAGTGTGAAACAATATCAGCTCGGAGATTAAATTCTCTGTGGACCTATTTCGACATTTAAAACATTTTTTTTTTGGTTTACCCAGTCGACATTCTTTTAGTTGGTTTGTTTTTTTCTAGTAAGGGTTCTAAGGCGCTCGCAACTGCATAAACTACGTCAGCGGTGTCATGATTTTGTCTGGTTTACTTTCGTCTGTCTGCGGTGCCAAGAAAAAAAAAGACAAATCACTCTGTTTAATCTTGCCTAGTCTAGTTTGTTCTGGGTAAGTGTTTTACGGTGCTCGCTACCGCAAAAGGTCATATTAAGAGCACGCGGGACACATTAGACATGTTCAGTTTGGTAGGAAATAATTTGGGATTTTTCCCGGGTGGCAGAGGAAGCCTACGCTTATTGATTTTGGACTACCACGGGATCTTTAACACGCCCATCCTGCACACGGGACCTTTGGGATTTTTTGCCCTTATCCGAGAAGGTTAGGTGTTATATTTTATCAATCCTAAGATAAGGGATGTGTCTGAAAGATAGCAGTAAGAAGGAGCCAAGGAGTAGCAGTATAAAGGCTGCAGAAAGAGTTAGGATCCCAGAGGAGGAGCAAAAGGGGGA
>NW_004797482.1:908370-911708 GCF_000002075.1 Aplysia californica | reverse complement strand
AGGGGGGGGGGGGGTTGAGCAGAAAGTGGAAACGAAGGCAGACGACAGAACATGATTAGAGAGCAGGAAAGGAGGTGAAAGGAGAACATTTTAGAGAAAAACATTTTCCGTCGCTGTCAGGTTTTGAATCTGGGAATGAGGGGACTATTGAATGAGAGGTGAACACTGTAACCCTCAGGACCACGAGAGCCCCATTTGCCAGGTCCTTGCACCCAAGCCCAAACTTGGGTCGCGGTCTCAAAATGAACAATTTGTAAGCTAGGTTACTATAGCTCATTTAGTAGTGGCTTTGTGTATACACCCAAATGGCGTTGTTTAAGGATACTATACGGCTAAAAAAAAAAAGGAGGGGGAGGTGTATTACTGTATAAAGAGAAAAATAAAAAGAAATCCTCCACAGAGGTTTAATACAAAGTGCACATTTGCAAATTAATAAGTAAGGTTGATTTGTTTTTAGAGGCGGGCAGACGACAGCAAAGACGCTATAGGCTCTTTATCGTTGCACGATGAACATATGAGTTTAAATCCAGCATGTAACGGTACAATATTGAATAACATCACCAGTCTGCTGGTGTGGCGTATCCTCTCAGCACGAGGTAGTCCAAGCAAAGTGGCTGGAAGCAGCCAGCCTTCAGAATTATCTAAATTGTGTCTTTATTTGTGTAAAATAAAAATATTAACAGCTATTTGTGTAAAGTACACCTATCTATCTATCTATCTATCTATCTATCTATCTATCTATCTATCTATCTATCTACATAGATATGTACATAATTATATATTATGATTTCAGCAAACCATTGATCCGGTATCTTTTTCCATTTGTCTCGTTTTCACTTTCCTATATGCTGAGCGGCGCATGTCTACGTCATTCTTGAGAACCCACTACCGGTGCGCAATCTGTTCTTTCAATCTTGTTTAGCAAGCCCTGGTTTCGACACTCTTGATTGAAGAAGCATAATAACTTACGTATTTATACAGAATTTTTCAATTCGATTTTCATTATCTAAAACTTAAAAAAAGCAGGTTAGAACAAGCATACTTTGAATTTTTAAATAGGCACATTCGTATTCCGGTATATTTGTGTAGGTAGTTCAAAAAGTGCCTGAAAAAACCCTTTAGTTTGTTGAACGGAGATATATGTATCCGTTTCGTCCTTAAAGAGTTAACGTTCCAATCCCTACAAGGCATGACTTATGTCGGATTGAGGGATGCCCCCCCCCCCCCCAACACTCCCATTTAAGAGCACACAACAGAGAGGTCTTTGGCAAACGAAAGAAATACTATTTGGACCTCAGAAAAGGGCAGACATCGATACTCCAGTTGTGGTTTACGCAAAGATCGTTCATAACAAGATAGTTCACTCACCCAAAAACGTGTCCGCCGTAGTCCGTGCATTGGTTCAGATGGCGCTGCAGTCTTTGGTTTGAAGCTCTCGTTCGTTTCTACTGAAGAAGAATAGGAAAAGCACAGTTTGTTCGTTTCGCTTTTATTGTTTTTCTCACTAGTAGGGTTACTGTGTTCGCAAAGTCTGCACTTTTTCAAAGAGTCCGAGATACTCCTTGCAATAAGTCTGAGATACTCGAAGAAAATTCCTCCAAGCTGGTAATCGAACTCGGGTCTCCTGCGTGGTACATAACAGCAAAGCACCTAACGGCCACATTACATACACATTTATTAAAGCTCTTTTCAACATTTTGGACGAGGGAACTGTATATTATCTATTGCACGATTGTGATAAGACCGAACCAAGTTGGTGGAGAGTGTTGAAACGTTCAAAAGTAATCCAAGTTCAAGAATACCCGATTTTAGGATTTCAGCCTGAGTTGTCCGCCCTATAGCTTAGTTCAAAGGCAGCTGACCAAACGACGGTATGTCGACTGAAGTGTTCTATGAACTGCTATAATTTGATATTTTTTCGTAAAACCCACAAAAGTTCCTTAGGTAGAGAAGAGAGAGAGAGAGAGAGAGAGAGAGAGAGAGAGAGAGAGAGAGAGAGAGAGAGAGAGAGAGAGAGAGAGAGAGAGAGAGGAAGAGAAAGAGAAATAGATACAGAGAGACAGAGAGAGAGAAATAGATAGATAGATAGATAGATAGATAGATAGATAGATAGATAGATAGATAGATAGATAGATAGATAGATAGATAGATAGATAGATAGATAGATAGATAGATAGATAGATAGATAGGTGGATAGATAGATAGATAGATAGATAGGGATATATAAATAAAGAGTGAGTAAGAGATAGATAGATAAATAGATAGATAAATAGATAGATAGATAAATAGATACATACATACATACATACATACATACATACATACATACATACATACATACATACATACATACATACATACATACATACATACATACATACATACATACATACATACATACATACATGAACAGGTAGGATGGTGTACTGAAACATTTGGTGACGCTGCTGATAATGACAACTACAATGGTCACGCTGTTGCAAAAGATGCAGAAGCCAATAACAAACAGCGCAGGAATAAAGAGAACTGTAGGATCGATGGCAACTGAAGAGAGACGGAATAAACCACTCAGTGGTGCTCCACTTTAGATTCTTCGTTTTAGCGGTAGATTCTTTTTATCCGAAACCTTCAATAATGTATAATTAAGGCAGCTTTACGGATTGTTGTAGCAATGTCTTTCAGATAGAGTGTCTTTTATCAGAATGTCCCCGACTGAGAACTGAGAGCATCCAGTCTTCAAAGCGGAGCCAAGAGCATGTGTGACATGTTGCGTTGATGTGTTCGGAATTTGTTTCGTTGCGTTCAAAAGTAGAAGCCGATTTGTTTTCAGTACTCTTTATTTTAATCGGTAAACGCGGAGATAGAAGTTTGAAAGGTGAGGCTGCTTGTGTTTCTACTAGGTGATAGTACTGCCGAGTTTGCTGCTGTTAATTATGATATTGATGTTGAAGTTAATGTGTTTTTTTTTATCGTTGCCGATCGTGTTGTTATTATTATTATATTGTTATTGTTGTTACTGCTGTTGTTGCTGCCTTTGCTGCATATGCTTTTGCCTCCTGCTTCTCCTGGTTTAATGCTAATGACTAATGATGTTGTTGTTGTTGTTGTTGTTGTTGTTGTTGTTGTTGTTGTTGTAATGGTTGTTGTTGTTGTTGTTGTTGTTGTAATGGTTGTTGTTGTTGTTGTTGTAATGGTTGTTGTTGTTGTTGTTGTTTGTTGTTGCTGTTGTTGTTGTTGTTGTTGTTGTTGTCGTTTTATAGTTTCTTCTTTTTCTTCTTCTTCTTTTTCTTCTTCTTCTTCTTCTTCTTCTTCTTCTTCTTCTTCTTCTTCTTCTTCTT
>NW_004797482.1:905820-907112 GCF_000002075.1 Aplysia californica | reverse complement strand
TCTCTCTCTCTCTCTCTGTCTGTCTGTCTCTGTATTTTGTTTTTAACTGCTTCACTGCATTGAAGACTTTTCAAATTGGGTAGTTGGCGGGTGCTCGGGTGTTGTGTGCTCCTTCTATCCTATCAAACACTCTACAGTCCTCATCTCTTCTTCTTCTTGTTTGTATTTGTTACTTTCTTAATTTCTAATCTTCGGCACTTATGCCCTTATTGTGTTGCAAATGCCGTAAAACACTCATTAAAAAGACTTATGTATTTGCTTCTGTTCTCCAAAACTGGTTCACAGCTATGTGCTTCTATGTGCGCAATGACCTATAATAAGGGACAAGTTTTACGAAAAGTGATTACAACTTTTCTGTTGTTTATTCTTAAATTAGGGAAAATCCATATTGGCTTTGTTTTAATCTCTTTTAAACGAACATTTCATCTTTTTTGTACAAGTATAAATGGAAACACCTATGCAATGAAGGAGCTGTATATTTGTGCTTCAAATTGTTACATTTTATGACTGTAAGCTGAGGCACGAAGTGACCCAACAGACGCAGTAATTTGCTCAGTAATTGAATCAAATCTGTATATACTGCAGGTAAGGATGATGTGTGAAGTGAGCAATGTCAGTCATATTTATTTAAAGGAGGGGGGGGGGGTTAAATTCACGATTATCGGTCAATTTACAGTACCTAGACTTTTTATTTATTATAATATTCCAATCACTTGTAACTTTGAAAAGTGCTTACTCTTTGTGTTACAATAATCATCTTTCAGATTTTCTGCCCTAGAACTTTCGTTTTGCCTATTATGTAACAAAATGTCTTTTTTGCTCAAAATTCAATTTTTGATATTTTTCTCTTCTACTTTTCTATTTTCTTTTTGATTCCAATGAAATTTTCAAGGCTTGTTATTCATACCATAACCTAACTTTATACTGGAGGAAAATAAAATCGATACTTTCATAAGTGAGTTACACGGATGATTACGTAATTTAATTCAGAGGCATGAAGGGGTAGGTCAGTTATCCATCTCTAACTTTTTTTTTTTGTATTCAAGATGTCCCAAGTCCCAACTGTATACAATTTTGTATTGAGTACATATTATATCAATGTTTCAAACTTGGTAGGTAAATAAAAAATCCTTTCTACTTTTATGAAAGCAGATTATTTTCAATATGGCGGCCGTTTCCATGGCAACTGTAGATTTAAACAACAACAAAAATTACATTTTACATATGTTTTCCTGTTATATCTCCTTGCTCTAAGGCTTTATCTAAAAAGGTCATACTTACCGATATAGGTT
>NW_004797482.1:901259-903164 GCF_000002075.1 Aplysia californica | reverse complement strand
TATTGTTATTATTATTATTATTATTATTATCAACCAATAATTGTTTTAATTTCATCTTCCATGATTTTGCACTAACTTGCAGTTGACTGCGGCGATTTGGACGAGCCAAGCGCCGAAAGGACAAGCTCCGGCTACCAGGTGGGCGGTGCCCCGTGGGCTGTGTACGTGTGTGAGGCAGGCTACGAGAGTCACTCAGGCACACTTAAGCGGAAGGTCAGCTGTGACATCAAGTCTCGGACCTGGGAGCCGCCCAAGTTGGACTGTGTCGGTGAGACAAAGAGGTTATGTTTAGTATTAGAGATAGAGTTCGTGGCAGTGATGTCCCCCACATAAATGAACGGGGGCTGTGTGTGCCCCAAAGAGGTTATATGTTGGGCATCGTTGTGAAATCAGGCACTGATCAAAATAATGAAATTTGACAAATCGGCATCTTTCAGCCAGTTTTGGAAAAATCTTTTGAATTTAAATTTTTAGCTCAACACCTTCTATGTCAATTAAAGAATACATTTCTGTTTGGATTTTATTGAAAACATTGATTAAAGGCACAAAAAAGCAAATCATCAGTTTCAATTGAAACCAAGTGAGCTTCACCTCCTTCAGGGGTAAAAGTTGCAAGAAAATGGAAACCAAAGCTTTGTTTTTTCCTCATCTTACACTGACATATGGGGGCAGGGTGGTGTTTCTATACCAGAGCTCGTGGGGTGCGGGGTGAGGGCTCAGATTGTTCACGCAAATGGCGGCAGGCCGGCTATGCCGATGACGGAAAGAAGGCCCCCATAATATATTATGACACGTATGACGTCACTGCTCTTTGTGGTGAGGTGATCTTGTTTTTTTTACGGGGCCAGCATTTGTATAGATTTGTATTATCTTCTCTAAAACTGGAGGTTTTACGGAGTGCAGGTGGGGGATCATTAAACTGATCGCCATCCGATCGCCCGACTAGTCGCCTGAAAATGATAATTGCGTTTGATTTTGAAGCTACGAATCGGGGGATCGATTAGTGCCACGATAGCCGCTTTGCACCCTCAATCTGGCTAGCAAACAGAACCGAGCAGAACCGATGTGCAAATAAGCACTGGGTATACGCAAAGATCGTTCATAACAAGATAGTTCACTCGGCCAAAAATGTGTCCACGGAAGTCCGCGCATTGGTTCAGATGGCGCTTTCGGTCTTTGTTTTGAACTTTCGTTTCTGCAGAAGAAGAAAAAGAAAAGCACTGCTTGTTAGTTTCGCTAATATTGTTTTTCACACAAGTAGGGTAACTCTGTTCGAAAAGTCCGCACTTTTTCGAAGAGGGCGCCACCGGATTTTGATGACACTTTTGTAATTGGCTCAAAGAGAGGAATGAACTATATTGCTATGTAGGTATGTATGTATTAAGCGCTTCACTATCGTAATCGTATGCAGAAGGCCCGATTTCTATTCCCGAGTGGGAATGAAAGCTCCATCGAGTAGATCTTTATTGGTCTTTGTGTTAGGATTTTTCCCTCTCAGCCCGGGAAGGCTCTGACATGCTTGTTCGGAAGCCCGCCTCCTAATTAATCTAAATTCTGTACTCGAGCATGTAAAAGAATCCTACGAAAAAGTGTGCAGTTTGACGTAATTCTGGTTTACAAAGGTTACAATGCACCATGTGACTATAAAAAACCAAAGGAAGTGCGAGGAGGGAAAGGTTGAGAAAGCACTTGAACGTCGCGAGACTGGTGTTTTGCCTTTCATTTTCGCGACCATGTTGCACACCAGCTCAGCAACGTTTTTGTTTTTTTATAAATTAGAGATTGAGAAAAAGAGACAGAAAGAGAGAGAGAGACACACACACACACAGAGAGAGAGAGAGAGAGAGAGAGAGAGAGAGAGAGAGAGAGAGAGAGAGAAAGAGAGAAAGAGAAAAAGACTGAGAC
>NW_004797482.1:888921-898108 GCF_000002075.1 Aplysia californica | reverse complement strand
AGATCTATCTATCTATCTATCTATCTATCTATCTATCTATCTATCTATCTATCTATCTATCTATCTATCTATCTATCTATCTATCTATCTATCTATGCCACCATGAATAACCAATGTGTTCCCCTTGAGTTTCAATACGATTAGCTATGCACCAAAACGTCGTTATCCCCCATTCTTTCTCGTATATCCGTCGTCCGTGCCTGATCAGCTATTCCAACAACGCGAAGTCCGATATCTATCTTTTCCTGGGACGGCAGAACTAATTTTATAAAGGCAAACATCATTTATTTTTAAACCATGCAAACAAATGAACACGAGTAACAACAAAGATAACTGGATAAACATCAAGAAGAACAACTATCATGCAAATTGGGCAGATAATCAGCCCAAAAAAGAGAAGTAGGTTAACTCATTACTGTTGTTAGATGTAAAGAAAATAATTCTTATTTCTCCTTTTTCAGAAACTGGAGTTTGATTTCAAAGAAGATCTATCAGATAGATGCATTCACGCTGAGTGTTGCGTATCTGTCTGTCTGTATCTTTTCATTTTATTGTTTTACATGTAGGTGATTTCAATTTTTAAAGATGTAACAGTAGTTTTCGCGCCTGAAAAGGACTGTCTGTCTGTATGTATGTGTGTGTGTGTGTGTGTGTGTGTGTGTGTGTGTGTGTGTACGTGTGTGTGTACGTGTGTGTGTGTGTTTGTATGCGTGTGTGTTTGTGCGAGTGAGTGAGTGCTTATGTGTGTGCGTGTGTGTGAGTGTGTTTGTGTGTGTGTGTGTGTGTTTGTGTGTGTGTGTGTGTGTGTGTGTGTGTATGTAGGTTTGTATGTAATAGTATGTAAGGGTGTACGTTTGTGCGTATTTATGAAAGTATGAATACACGTTTGTATGAGTATTAAATATAAGCAATTAGTATGTGTCGTTTTGATGCCGTAGATTTTTTCATCAGACTTTATACATGTGTTTATTCCGTTCGGCTTTTAAAAAAGATAGTTTTTGTTCGTGGGGGAGAGGGAGAGAGACATTTTATGATCATCATCGTCAACATAATCACTGAAAGTAGTGAAAGATATTCGGTTAGTATTATGTTTCTTTTTCAATTAGCGAATATTTACCACAATCTTTTTGTTGTTGTTGTAGTTTTTTCATTCCGCTACTGAAAGAGGTGTCTGTCATCGCCGTCGTCCTCCTCCTCCACTTCCATCTACTCATCCTCTTTCTTATCATCACCACCACTAAAGATATCCTTGATTGATTATATTATCATGCTTCATATCCAATGTATGAGGGATCTTAATCGTCAACTGATCCTATACCACACCCTTCCTCCTCCTCCTCCTCCTCCTCCTCCTCTTCCTCTTCCTCCTCCTCATCCTACAATATGATTATTATTTTTATGGTGATGACTTCATCATCCTCCTCATCACCATCACTACCGTGTACGTTCCAATTTCAATGTACAAATATTTCTTAATCTGTAAATGTTAATGCATCATCATCATCATTGCCTTTCTCACCCTGGATCAGGATATAGGCCACGAACACGTTTCACCTTTCCCTATCCTGGGCTAGTCGCTTGATGTCACTCCATTCTTCTCACTTTCCAGTACATCCATTTCCGTGAGTCCTCTTCAGGCTCCACGTGGTTTTTCCCTTGATCTTTTACCTTGGGGGTTCCAATCTAACAGTTTCCTTGTTTTGCAGCTACTTGGCTTCCTGAAAGTGTGTCCAATCCATCGCCAACGCCTTCTTCCAATCTCATTTCTGACTGGACTCTGTCTCATTCTTTTTAATACTTCCTCGTAGGTGAACCTGACAGTCCATTTGCTCCTCAGTGGCTTCTTTAGACACTTGTTTGTGAACATCCATTGGTTAGTGTGAGCAAATCAACACAACTACAACAGCTGGACGCCAATACACATTCACGCACAACTCACAACGATACGGTTGAATCCTGTTATAACGGGAGTGTAATAACAAATACTTTTTCTGAACGTTATCTGTTAGTCTTAGTAAACGGTCTTCTTTTTTTTACAAGGTATCCCCACAGAATGTTTCGAGTCAAGTGGACTTTGCGAGAATATATTATTTTGAAGTTAAAACCTGTTTGCAAATTACCCTTTTCTGCCACAGTTAGTGTTAGCAACAGCTCAGCAAGTTTACCAGTTTTTCTTGCATAGCATAAATTGTGTGACGACGTGGTGGAATCAGGCGCTCGTCAAATTTTGGACATGTGGAGTTTTTGGTATCATCTTAAAGCTTGTCCATTTGTCTATCTTTCTATGAAAAAATACCCGTCTATTTAGAATAGAAGTCGATATATTTGTGATTGAAGGAGGTGGGAGTCGTTTTAAGTCAGAGGTAAAATTTGCGAGAAAATGGCCAACAAATTTTGGTGATTTCCATAGCTTGAGAGTCTTTGGAAACTGAAAAGTGGTCTCAAATGGTGTTGAGCCAAAACAATGTTACAAAATTGCCAAAGTGGCATAAAAATAACGATATCTTTTATTTCATTGGTTTGACAAGCGCCTGATTCCACCACGATGCCTCACAATTAATAATCCACCTCCTGTCTACCCCAGCCAAAAGTCCCTGTTCCCAAATGACGTGGATGACGTGGACAACATGTGTCGTGTGCCTGTGGTGGATGGACAGGTGTACAATGACAGGCAGGAGGCCTGGTGTTTTGTGGAAGGTTCGGGGGCTGACGATGAGTGGGACTTCTGTGAACTGGACGGGTGTGGTAAGGATGTTGTTGTTGCTGGTAGTGGTGTTGTTGTTGTTGGTAGTGGTGTTGTTGTTGTTGTTGGTGGTGGTGTTGTGTCACAGGACTGTAAAGTTTCCTGGCAGTCTGATGAGTCGGGTCTTTCAGGGGCCCGCCGTCTAGGATAGCTGATGCCTTGTCGTGGTCCTGTGTCTGACTGAATCTCTCCGTGAGTGTCTCTACGGGGGCCCACTTAGGACGGGATGGGCCGATCGGACCTCAAAAACAAACGTGTTTGTTTTCAGTTTCAGGCGATCGAGTCGGGCGATCGGCCCGATCCAGCTGTAGTGGGCACCCGTATAAGACGACGTCGGCCTATTTCCCGCTTCTCAATGTGACGTCGTCCAAGGGCGTGCTACTCCCTTAATTATCTTGTCCCCATAGTAATGATAAGAGTCATGTCCTTTGACATCACACAGGACCTATGTCGTTCACGGTGACTGTATACAATGGCTTTGACATCACGGCTCACTTCGGCGAATACCATCAGCTGAACTTGGCAATTGACGAAAAAGTTGATTACTTTGCGCAGAGCAACCTTGAGGTAAGAAAGTAGCTAATCGGTTCAATTTCACGCTTTTCAACATAACATTTCAAATATATTTTCTATTAATGTTGTACGCGCCGAATAACTATTCATCATCATCAAGTGCCATATCTGCGGCAGACATCGTCAATCATGGTTCTTCATTCATTCCTTTGCTCAGATGCTCTAAAAAAGAAGTTACGTTATCGTGATCTTTCCCCGTCATCCATCTGTTTATGTTCTCTAAGCAGGTTGTTCTGGGCCTACCCCTGCCTCGTTTGCCTTCAATTTTGCACGTGATAGCTAGATGTTCAAGACCTTCATACCTATTCAGGTGTCCCTAAACTGCTTTTGTCTTTTCCTGATCCGTAAAACTTTTACCAAAACTAAAACTGAACCAGTGCACATCTGACCAATCTAATGTATTCTCTCTCCTCCCCCCCCCCCCTTCAGCACGTTGTCGGGGACCGTGTAAGTGTGGCCTTGACCTTGGAAGGTACAGGACGACACGTGCAGCTGTGTGAGCTCGGAGTGATCGGAAGGCCTAAGCTAGGTACTTCTCTACCTTAAAATTACACAGTTGTGATAATAATAGATACTAGATAGCATTTGTATAGCGCAAATCCCCGCTCAACAGCAAGCTCTATGCGCTTCACAATCTATACTATTACCCCAGCAGACCTGAGAGCACTCTGAAACAAACTCAACTTCCTGGGAACCATACAGTGTACAGTGCAAGCAGAAATTTATAGGCGCTAAAACACTAACATACTGATAAGATCTTACCCTGTCTATGGCTGGGTACCCTTTTCCACCTGGGTGAAGTGAGGAAAATTCGTGTAAAGTGCCTTCCCCAAGGACACAACGTCGGACCCGCGGCTCGAACTCCGTTTTGAGTTACTAAGACCATGAGGTCAGAAACCAAATTTTAATGTTGTATGTTGTGCTCTATCACATCATAAGACCTTTTGGAGATTTCATCAAGATATTCAAAGAATTGCATTCGTTTAAGCTTGACTTGTTGTAAAACTCAATATTTTGGATGTCAAATTTCTCAAAACTAAGTACTGAGCAAATAGAGCTTTGTAATTCTAAGACAGCAAATCACACAAGTGTTATCTGTTTCTTGTCCTCTTTCCATCCTCTCTCCTTTTGATCCACAGACTTCAACATAAGTTAAGGACCACCTTCACAGACAGTCATGATTTTTTTTTATCTGAAAAAAGACAGCAAGGAATGTTTCATTTTTGGGGGGGCTCTGAAAATGTTAATGGGTTACCAATGCGTACTGCAAAGCTTTCTAAAGTGGTAAAACCACCACGTGCAGCAAGGAAATCCTCGGGGAATTTTAGCCAAATTTGCTGTTTTTTTGTCGACTTTAGTGCGACACCATGGACGTTCCTCGGTTAAACTTTCTGGTGCACGTCATAAAAGGACATACGTGCTCACTTTGGTAGCAATATAAGCCGCTGTTTGCGCAAAATCCAGTATCGGCTCAACATGCCAACAAGACGAAAGCTGAGAGACTTTGGTCGTGCCAAAGCTATGGCAAGGATGCAGGATGAAGTGAGAGCTCGAGAAGTTACCAGAAGGCTTGCAGTGTCACGCTCTGTCATTGTCCGCTTGAGGCAGCGCCATCACGCCACTGGATCAGTCCAAGAACGCCCACGTGCAGGTGGACCCAAGAAGATCACTTAGAGTGTTTGCAAATAGTCCTTAACTTATGTTGAAATCTGTATTTCACGACTCTTGTTATGTTTTACGTAACGTTTTTCATGCACTATCTCTATGAATCAAGTATTCTAATGTTTTGTATATTTCATCAACGTTTTCCAGTAAAATTAACATAGAAATGAATTTTTTGATGGCCATAAGAGGTGCTAAGCCCCCCCCCCCTAAAAAAAGGGGGGGAAAAGGGGGGGAAAAAGAAAATAAAAAGATAATGGAAACTGTCCAACGGGCGGGGAAAAAAGTTAATTTCACCGATTTCATCATTTTGACGATCGCCTGATTTCACCACCTATATTTTGTCTTTGCATGGAGACTGTTGCTGTCCTGTGCCTACCACACTGCCACCGGAAGCTCATATTGCCACGCACGGGTGCGAGGAGCACCAGGATGACTCTTCCGGCACGGAGCTGAAATGTCATGTGGGCAAAAGGCTCACGTACGCATGCACTGACGGATATGTTGGGGGTCCCGTTGAGATAGAATGCCAGGAAGACCTCACGTGGACGTTATTCAATATGCAATGTACCAGTAAGTGCCAGACTTTTAAAATTTTATTTTACTTTACGGGATTTTTTTCGTTTATCTGTTTAATTTTTGGTTGATTGATTGATTGATTGATTGACTGATTGATTGATTGATTCATTCATTCATTGAATTACTTATCTATTTATTTATTTATTTTCAATTTAAAACAAGCAGAAACAGACAAAAATACTTTTTTTCTGGAAGAGGGGAGGGGAAGGGAGAGGGCAAGGGATGCAATAAGAAATTTTCAGAACTACAAATTCTCTCTCTCTCTCTCTCTCTCTCTCTCTCTCTCTCTCTCTCTCTCTCTCTCTCTCTCTCTCTCTCTCTCTCTCTCTCTCTCTCTCTCTCTCTCTCTCTCTCTCTGTATACATATATATATATATATATATATATATATATATATATATATATATATATATAGAGAGAGAGAGAGAGAGAGAGAGAGAGAGAGAGATAGATATATAGATATATATAGATATAGATATATATAGATATAGATATATCTTACCCCCACCCTCCATATTACCCTCTCCTTATCCTGTATCTCCTTTTTTTCTCCTCCTGTCTTTTGATTTAAGAGGAAATAATAACATCCCTGGACAGACCATAGTCGGAGCAACTGCTGTGGCATCAAAATTGGTTCCTGATTTGCATACTTATTTTAAACTTTTCAGAATAGATCATGTTGCATACCTCTTGTATTGAAAACATAGCATTCCACAACACTACTTGTTGTGTAACGATGCGGTAGAATCAGGCGCTCGTCAATTTTTTGTTCATGTGGCGTTATTGGTATCATCTGAAAGCTTATTCATTTGCAGTACTTTCAATAAAATTATGGTCGTCTATCTTGAGATATTTGAGATCGAAGGAGGTGTCACCTGGTTTCAGTAGTAAAATTACCGAGAAAAAGGCCACCAAAGTTCGGTAACTCCAATAGCTTTAGAGTCGTTGAAAACGGAAAAATATTTACATATTTTGAGCCTTTAATCAACATTTTCCAGTCTATTCACACAGAAAAGTATTTTACATGGACATTGAAGGTGTTGAGCCAAAAAACAACAATTCTATAAAAATTGCCAAAATGGCTGGAAAATGCCGGTTTCTTCGAATTCATTGTTTTGACGAGAGCCTGGTTTCACGACAATGCCTCACGATATGTATTTTGAATGAAATTCCTGCTATATTACCATAAACAGCCCATTTCATAATACACGTACAACCTACTCGTACATGTATTTTACTTTTCAGAAAAAGAATCCCGTTATATCGCAAACTTTGCATTTCAGAATATCTCAGTGTAGAACCCTTCCTATCTTAATCCTATTATTTAGCAAAATTTGCTTTTGAGAATAATTATTTTACTAAATTATATTGTTGCTTTCTTGAAAACTCCACATTTTAGAACCCTTCCCCTATTTAAACCTGTTATATCGCAAACTTTGCTTATTTTAAATAATATTCCAGAACGATTCCTATTTTACATATTATTATTATTATCGTTTCTTCTTCTTCTTCTTCTTCTTCTTCTTCTTCTTCTTTTTCTTCTTCTTCTTCTTCTTCTTCTTCTTCTTCTTCTTCTTCTTCTTCTTCTTTTTCTTATTATAATTATTATTATTTAATATTATTATTTGTATTATTATTATTATTTATTAGTATTATTATTATTATTATTATCATTATTATTTATTTATTATTTATTATTATTATTATTATTATTATTATCATTATTATTTACTTATTATTTATTATTATTATTATTATTATTATTATTATTATTATTATTTTTATTATTATTCCAGTTCTATCGCAAACGTCACATTTCAGAATTCTCCCTGTTGTATGCGGACACGGACTGGATGACGTGTGTAGATATCAATAAGGTAGGCTCGTTGCTGGGGAAAGGCGAGGCTGAAATACATCACGTCATTCTAGACTTATCAGTGACAGGTTGGTTCACCATTCATTGCACTGTATTATAGTTTTATTAAGTGAGGTTATACCGCGCTCGCAACTGTATACGGTCATATGAGCGCCAAGGGGTTGATTTGCATAAGGTCATATGAGCGCCAAGAGGTTGATTTGCATAAGGTCATATGAGCGCCAAGGGATTGATGTCAACAGAAAAGTCTTATCAGGGAATAAGGCTTACTCTGCTCACCTCTCTAGCTTCAATAGCACAAAGGCTGTTTCGACTTTCAAGGCACCCCAGAAATAGCAGTTCACAAGATTGTGACAAACATACAAAAGAAGTAGAGGAAAATGACAATAGTAAGGATTAAGAAAGAAAAAGCAGCAATTTCCTGTTGTAGATCAGGCACAGTTATGAGCGTGACATTGATGAATCAGCCCGTTTACAATTCTACGGTGCATAAATGAGAAATGCCCCCCCCCCTTTTGGGAATGGCCTAAAGACACTTCAGTCAGTGGCACCGCCCCGGGGGGTTTATTGCACAGAGAGTACATTTAAGTCTAGATATTAATAATATAATATAGAAATATTCCTTAAAATTGGAGTTCACTGTTACATAATATATTATATTGTTTCAGGTATTATTATTATTATCATTGTCATTATCATTCTTCTTCTTCCTACTTTTCTTCTTCTTCTTCTCTTCCTACTTTTCTTCTTCTTCTTCTTCTTCTTCTTCTTCTTCTTCTTCTTCTTCTTCTTCTTCTTCTTCTTCTTCTTCTTCTTCTTCTTCTTCTTCTTCTTCTTCTTCTTCTTCTTCTTCTTCTTCTTCTTCTTCTTCTTCTTCTTCTTTTTTTTTCTTCTTCTTCTTCTTCGTCTTCTTCTTCTTCCTCTCGTCATCATCATCATCATTATTGTTATTATTTTTCTTTTTAAAAAAATTGTTATTATTATCATTATTAGTAGTAGTAGTAGTAGTAGTAGTAGTATTGTTGTTATTATTGTTATTAGTATTATATTATTATTATTATTATTATTATTATTATTATTATTATTATTATTATTATTATTATTATTATTATTATTATTATTATTATTATTATTGTTAAAAAGCATTTGATATGCACCCTGTCTAGAATGAGAGCGGCACTTGTAACAGAATCGTATGTTAGTCGGAAGCATTAATTCTGGCTAGACTAAAGATTCGAAATTACATTCGACGCACTCTACCTTGTCGTTTGGAGACTACATTTATTAGCGAGATAACATTTAATTTTGTTAAAGGGTTGGAATTTTTGCTAATCTCTATTAATATATTAATGGATTTTCTATATGAAATGGGTAAAACAAGTAAATAAAAATAAATTCAGCGATATAAAATATATGCTATTTTTACCAAACCTGTTAGTGGGCAAAAATGTTAATGCTGTTACAAACTTTCTGATGAAGCCCAAAAAAGTAAAGGTTTACACTTTTCTATTTGGAGGAGGGGATAACATCAATTACAAGTGTGTGTGGGTGTGCGTGAGTGTGTGTTTGAGTGTGTGTGTGTGTCTGCTTGTGAATATATCTGTGTATGATGGTGTGGATGTATGCGTTTGCGTGTGCACGTCTGTGAGCGTTTGTGTATGTGTATATTTGTGTGTGTGTGTGTGTGTGTGTGTGTGTGTGTGTGTGTGTGTGAGAGAGAGAGAGAGAGAGAGAGAGAGAGAGAGAGAGTTGGG
>NW_004797482.1:885140-888821 GCF_000002075.1 Aplysia californica | reverse complement strand
ACGTTTTGGCGCATCCTTACCTATCCTTTAATTACTGGGTCTTTGGCTCTTTTCGAGACTGGCGGTAAATCGAAGGTCAAGTAAAATCAAACTCCGCTCGTTATGTCAATTTTCGGTCTTGTTTTGCCCATCCTTGCTCTGGGGGCAACAATGTTTCATGTTCTGTCAAACTTTTCCATGCGTAGCCCAAAAGAACTATCGCTTTTGCGCTCTTCTTTTTACACGTGCGGGAGCACGCTATGTATGTCTGTGTTCTCTCGGTGATTGTGTGTCTATGTGTCTTCTTCTCCTCTTCTTCTTTTTCTCTGTCTCTGATGGTTGGTTGTTTGCTCTTCCTCCTCCTCTCCCTGCGTGTCTGCGTATGACTCTCTCTATGTGCGCGTGCGTGTCTGCCTCTGTGTGTGTGTGTGTCCGTGAGAGAGAGAGAGAGAGAGAGAGAGAGAGAGAGAGAGTTGGGGAGGGGGAGGGGGAGGGAGGGGGCGATAGACAGAGAGAAAGGTAGTGTTTGTGTGTGTGTGTGTGTGTGTGTGTGTGTGTGTGTGTGTGTGTGTGTGTGTGTGTGTGTGTGTGTGTGTGTAACAGACAGAGTATGTGTGCATGTGTGTATGTGTGCATGTGTGTATGTGTGTGTATGCAAGTGTGTATGTGCGTATGTATGTGTATGTATGCATTTGTGTGTATGTGTGTGACTATTTGTAAACGTGTGTACATTCCCTTTCTTTTAACCCATCGAATGCTTTCAAGAGGTATCTACTCTTTCATGATGCTTCTACCATCTATGCATTCGTGATCACCCTACAGTTAATCTGAGTATCGGTACTTTTACTCTATCTTTCCACCATAATGATGATAATGATGATAATGCCGGTTTAGAAACATTTTTAAACAGATATAGGGCCTATTCACCAGTGGAAAATTATTCCGCATTTTGATGATGATGATGATGATGATGATGATGATGATGATGATGATGATGATGATGGTGGTGGTGGTGGTGGTGGAGTTGATACTAACAAAAGAACCCAGTAAAACAATAAATACATTTTTTAAACATTGAACTATTTATAATTTGTTCTCAGGAGACTTAAGTGTGCTCAGAAACCTTAACGTGGTCAGCATCTCCCTCAAACTTACAAACGGCGGTTTCGGATTCGCCAACTGCAGCTCAGCAGAAATAAAAACAGAGGGGTGGGTGTCAGTGACACTCACATGTCCCACCAGACCTTTCGGACAGGAGCCCACACTTGTGCTAAACAACGCCCCGTCTACTGTGGAAGTGACTGTCTGTTCTTACTATGTGTCTGGATTCTGGGGGCAGAACCGTAAGTACCTGGATACCTGGATACCCGGATACCTGGATGTGTCATCTCTGACAGCAGAATTTCAATTATCTGTCGTCTGTCCCCGTGGTTTTATGCACCCCGCATAATTTAGCAAAATTTAATCATTTTTTTGCATAATTTCTGATAATTTTCCTCTATCATTTTTTGTTAAAATCAACAGAATCGCTTAATTTCACATTTTTGGGCTCAGTTTGCATAATTTCATAATTTTTCTTGCATAAATCGACTCAACACACAGTGCATGCTATAAATGAAACAGATTGAGAGACAGAGAGAGAGACAGAGAGAGACAGAGAGAGAGAGAGAGAGAGAGAGACAGACAGACAGACAGACAGACAGACAGACAGAGACAGAGAGAGAGAGAGATAGTTTTATGGAGACAGAGAGAAAGAGAGAGTTTTATGGAGAGAGAAAGAAAGAGAGAGAGAGAGAGAGAGAGAGAGAGAGAGAGAGAGAGAGAGAGAGAGAGAGAGAGAGAGAGAGAGAGGGGGGGAGATTTACGGAACGGGTGTTTCAGCACGTGAGACATGTAGTCTATTTACAGTCAAACCTGTGTAAGACGGCCACCCATTGTCAAGGAGAAAAGTGTCCGTATAAGACAGGTGGCCGTCTTAGACAGGACTGATCAAGATGAAGAAAATTACCCATTCCCACCTGAGGTCCCAATCGAAAGTAGCCCCATTGTTGCTGTTTTTGTTGTTGTTGGTGGTGGTTTGTCTTTTGTTTGTAATTTTCATTTTGTTACTGATTTTGCACAAGGGTGACAATAAAACGAAATGTATCAGAAGAGGAAGACCGAGTGCAATGTTAAAACAAACCCAATGGGTCGCCACCACTCGGAGAACGAGGGACGCTTCTGTCACAAGTTCATGTTGACGTCCTTTGTTACTTTGTTACAGACTGGGTAAACAGTGACCATTCGTCTCACTTACGATTTGTGTATGAGTTCTGGGCGGGGGTTATGGGTTTTGAGGGATCACACGCTTACCTCACCAGCAGCTGAAAATTGGTAGCTATTGGTCAACAATGGGAGGGGCCTACGCAACATGACCGGTTGGAGGGACTACCTAACAACAACGACAGGTGATTGAAATATGACGGCTCGCCTACAACGCCATGGGCCAATGCACAATTTATGACAAAACGTAATGGAGTCACTAAGGTGGCCGTCTAAGACAGGTGTTATTGCTTAGTGTGATAGGGGTTGTGTGTTAAAATATGGTGGCCGCGGCCGCGTTGGACAGGTGCCCGTTTTACACAGTTAAATTATATCGAAAAAACGCAAGGTGGGAAATGGAAAGTGGCCGTTTGTACAGGTGGCCGTCTTATAGAGGTGGCTGTCAGGGCAGGTTTGATTGTATTTGTCCTGTCTTGTTGTGCGTATGCGAGAGTGCGCCTTAGCTTTGTACATGTAACATCTACTGCCATTGTGAAGGACCAAGACACATTTCTCCCTGCGAGATGAATAAAGATTGGCATTGTCATTGGCATTGTAATGACCCTCCATCTTTCACGGTCACACACACACACAGATTATAGAGAGTGCGATTTAATACACATACAGACAGCAATACACACATGCATACACACACACACACACACACACACACACACACACACACACACACACACACACGATCAGAACAAGACTTAATTATACTTTTTATTAACAGAGCTGGAATGCATTCTTGAAACACCCATGGATTATTAAGGCAAGCAGGCATATACTATATACAGCAGATGGACAGCCGTGCGACAAGTGGTCAAGCTATTACACATCTGACCAGTTCTTTGCAATAAGAGGAGAACACACGCATAAACACACACACACACACACACAGACTCCCGCACATACACACACACACACACACACACACACACACACACACACACAAACACACACAAACACACCCTACCACAATATGCCGAAGGCCCAGGAAGTTGTCTCACAAACAAGGCAATCCCCAATGTCCGGATCGGATGCGGGAACAACTTTCTTTTACTTTTTATTAACAGAGCTGGAATGCATTCTTGAAACACCCATGGATTATAAAGGCAAGCAGGCATATACTGCAGATGGACAGCCGTGCGACAAGTGGTCAAGCTATTACACATCTGAACAGTTCTTTGCAATAAGAGGAGAACCTCTTTCAGAGGTGCCCAACTATTGTAGGTAAGGTGGATTGTTTTATATCTATCTGGATTATCAATTTTATGATTACAGCTGGGTTTTTTATGTATGTATACTTTACTTTTTTACTTTTACTTTTCCGATCCAGCGGCCATTTGGGTTCTAGCCCTTCGGTCTGTCGATATGGCAAAGAATTGACAGGTTTTA
>NW_004797482.1:883975-885040 GCF_000002075.1 Aplysia californica | reverse complement strand
GGCAAAGAATTGACAGGTTTTAATCATCTGTGCTTTGTCGCTGTATAGAGTGTTTCCGATGTCTGGGGAGGCAGGTAGGTAGGTGCTACGCAGGTCACAAAGTTTATGTATGTATAAAAACAGTATTCCTATTCAAGAGTTATCTAGGCTTTCATTCTACGCCTCATCAGCTATACGTTATCATCATCCTTAGCTACTTTGTCGATAATATTCTTATTTTAATACCATCAGTTATTATGTTCGTGTGTGTCTGTATCATCAGACTGAGGTATCTCAGGAGAAAGAAGATAAGATAAGATAAGATAAGATAAGATAAGATAAGATAAGATAAGATAAGATAAGACAAGACAAGACAAGACAAGACAAGATAAGAGTTGACAAGACACAACAAGATAAGATAAGATAAGATAAGATAAGGTGAATCTTTATTGTAAATTATGATGTATAGTACCAAAATGTTTCTTTTAATAGGTCTTTTGATCCAGTTTCGGCTACTCCCTGGTGCTACGTAAATAAACAACCAGTCAACTGTGGCTTGTCCTATTGTGGTGAGTCTGGAGAACTAAGAAGTAGTCGCCAGCTATTGTTTCGTCGTTGTTTTTTTATATTTTGTTTTAGTAAGGTTTTACGGCGCTCTCAACAGCATAAGGTCATATGAGCGTTAAGGGTGGATGTCAATAGAGAAGTCTAAACGGGGAGTCAGACTTATTTACTCTGCTCACCTCTCTAGCCTCAACAGCACAAAGTCTGCTTCGACTATCAAGGAACCCCGCAAATAGCAGTTCACAAGAGAGTGACAAACATACAAAAGAAGTAGAGTGATAAGGGCGATATAAAGGATGAGGAAACAAAAAGCAGCAGTTCCCATTATGTTGTTCCGGCACAATTATTAGCAATGTAAGAATGTGAGCACGACGTGTCTGTGAGTATAATGTTATAATAATATTATTATTGTTGCTGAGAATGGTGAAATCGTATAGTTGTAACGGGCCTATCAACACTATTACTTAATTTATAAAGGTGGGATCATGGTCTGAACATAGGAAGAAGAAGAAGAAGAAGGAG
>NW_004797482.1:881814-883606 GCF_000002075.1 Aplysia californica | reverse complement strand
AAGAAGAAGAAGAAGAAGAAGAAGAAGAAGAAGAAGAAGAAGAAGAAGAAGAATGCGATATACGATGAAGGAGGATGAGAATAAGAATAAGAGGAGGAGAAAGATGATTGCTATGTACTACAGACTTCAACATAAGTTAGGGATTATTTTCAAATTTGACTAAAATCCCTGAGGATTTCCGTGTTGCACATGGTGGTTTTTCCCCTGTAAGAAGCTTTGCAGAACGCATTGTTAACCCATTAACACTTTGAGAGCAAAACATGTTGAAACATTTCTTGTTGTCTTTCTTTTTTTGTATTAAAAAAACCAGGGCTGTCTGTCAAGGTGGTCCTTAACTTATGTTGAAGTCTGTATCTGCATAGCCAACAGCATAAATATGGTCACTTTTGGTTCTCAGGGTATCAAGTAGAATTACACCGAAAAAATCAATTCAGGTGATAAACAGTAGAATTCTCACAGGAATAAAACATGATTTGCTCTTTTGTGGAAGTTTTATGTATGCCTCTATAATATTTGTTCATTTGTGCAATTACTAATTGTCTTATTTTAAGTTTGTTGAGTTTTAAATTACAACCCTTTTGTTGACACAATTAAGATTGTTTAGGAAGCTGGCTTCGACCCCGCCTGTCAGGGCCAACACCAGCTGCTGAGACGGTTACAACGTCCCACAAAAAGGATGATAGATACGCAATGAACATCTTCCCAACAAGGGAATCAAACTCTGGTCTTCTGTGGGCAATGGTGAAGCGCCTAGCTACTCCACCACAAACGCAGGTCGTTTTACGTAATGTGTCTGTTTGGTTTCTGTACACGTATTTCAATATAAAATGGTAAAAGACATCATCATCATCACCATCCGGTGCCTTGCCGACTGGCGTGGGTGATCATGGACCTCGTAGCAGCGATGATGTCTGTCGTTCTTGCTGTTCCCAGGCATGTTGTCAACGTGTCCAGTATCTTTTCCCTCTGTCTGCCTCGGCCTCTCTTTCCATCAAACCTGTCTGTTGTTACAATATTCTCCAATGCTTCTTTCCGCATTGTGTGTCCGATGAAAATAATTATACAACATACATTTTTAAAGAATGTTTCAAATTTCAGACGACATGTGCCTGGTGTCGGGTATTGACGACAGTTCCAGGTACAGAGGTCCCAGAAGTTCGCCAAGCGGCCTTGACCCGTCTGTCCAGTGTGCGAACTGGGGCACTGTCTCCCAGGGCGATTGCCCGGTGTTGTGGATGGCAAACCTTTTTCCGGAGAACTCTGTGGATCATAATGCTTGCAGAAACCCAGACAGGTTGGTAGCATTTTGTCTGTGTCTGTTGTTGTCTGTCTCTGTCTGTCTACTGTTTCTCTCTCTCTCTCTTTCTCTCTCTCTCAATCTCTCTCTACCACGTCTCTCTCACTCAATCTCTCTCTACCTCTCTCTCTTCTCTCTGTCTCCCTCTGTCTGTCCCCACTCCAAAGCGTTTCATTTCGCCTTATCGATCACGCCGACAAACATCAAAGAGCCGGCTATTAGTCCAGACATTATGTGTCAGTCACACGTGTCCTTTGAACCTGGCCTGAGCCTCAGAACCTCTTGTCATCCGGGCCTCCCTACCTTGTCATCGTAGACTGATACTGCTGTCGGTTTGATCTTCTGCTGGTGAGGTACGCGTGAGAAAAGGGAGGGTGGTGGATTGGAAGGAGGTGGAAGGGAAAAGGTGGAGGGGGGAGGGCGGTAGAAGGGGGATAGAGGAAGTTCAAAGCTGGGATGGAAAGAGTTTTGGGTGGGTGTAGGAGGTAGGGGTAG
>NW_004797482.1:877791-879897 GCF_000002075.1 Aplysia californica | reverse complement strand
ATAAATAAATAAATAAATAAACATTTGGTCCGACATTATATACTATGGAAAGACATTTTATACTAATTTCCCTTTTGGCAAGGTCCTTTCGGAGACGGACATTAAACTTACCAAACAACCTACTAGTGTTGATAGGGCATTAGGCCCATAGCATTTATACCACCCCCTTCCACACAATTTGGATCAAGGACAATCACTGAAGACAGTGAAAATAAAATAGAAGCGTTAGAAATGTGGATTCTTTGGAGACTGCTGATAGTAGTAACGTAGAAGGATAAGAAATCAAATGAGGCAGTGTTTGATGAAGCCCATGTTGGACGCTCATTTTAATAAACAATCAGGAAACGACCAATTCAGTTTTTGTGACATCTGAATAGACATAGAGGTCTTGAACATCAACCTTTCTCTGGAAAAATTGAAGGCAAGCGAGGAAGGGTTAGGCCCAGAGCAACCTAATTAGTTAACCCAAAGAAATGGGTAACGAGGAAAAATCAGGGAAACATAGCTTTTTTAAGAGCATCCGAGCAAGAATGAACGGAGAACCATAATCGCCTATGTTTGCCGCAGATCTGGATCTGGGTGAAGATGAGGAGGAGAATTTGACCCTGATTGTCAGGGCAACCCAAGCTAAGAGGGTACAATGTATTAAAATTAAGACATCAAAACACTAAGACTCAGCCTTTTCAACAATACAATAGATATTCCTTTGCAGGGTTCACTTTCTACATGAATCTCCACATCCAAAGTACGTCATGTATCAATTGACAACCCACTTCGTAAAGCCCCTTGTAAAGGTGTGGATGGTCGACATCAAACAGGATAGACCATAGATACCTTGAATATAATACAAGACACAGAACAAGCAACGTGCTATGTTGATTAGCACACGAACGCCCAGTGTAGTTTCCGTTAATGAAGAGCTCTCCTCAAGCATGAACAGTAGTTTCCCTTGTAGGGCACACAACATCATTACACCAAAATATTATAGTCCAAAATATAATACTGTTACACCCCTCATAGAACCATTGAAACCGGCGTCTGTGCTGTGGCGGCTACCTACTTCATCATCACACGCAAAAGACCTGAGTTCGAGTCCAATGTGGGGATCAATTTTTATTCGGTATCTTGGTCTTTCTGCACGAACATATGCAGTACTGAAGCACACCTTTTAGATTTCAATCACCGTGTGGGTGGTTGACAGGTGCTCGGGTGTGGTTTTTTCCTAATTTTCTTATTTTAAAAATCTTTCGTCATGGCCTTTTCTCCTTCCTTTTATTGTATATTATTTACTCTCTAGTTATACTTCGGCACTTATATGATCTAATGTGCGTGTCTCACATGCCGTAACACTTACTAAGGCTAGAATAATAATCTAACTTTAGTAAATTTTGAAAACAAGGAGCATGGGAAAGGGGATTGGGGTAAAAACACCTATATACATTTTTTAAAACAAGCATTGATCACAACTTGTTTTTTTTTCTTTTCTAAATAGCGGAAGCCGGATTTCTGACAGAGGAGGCCGTAGATCTGATGAACATGCCCCACCTAGAGATATTATCAAACGTGACGGAGTGCTGGCTGTATTCCTCCTCCTCTCTACACGCTAGACACTACGGTACTTGGGACGACGCAGCAGCTATGTCTCTCTGCAACACTGCGCCTGTTTTCAAGGGCGTCCTGCTGTGTTATTCCACAGGCTTTGAATTCGATTCCTTTCACCAGTGGCGGCGTATTTTGATCACGTGTGAGATGCCTCTCCTAACGACAACGCCCGGAGGGCTGGAAGAGACAACAGTGGAAGATGTCAATTTTACGAAGCATAATGTGACAACAGAGACGAATATCACGATGAAATGTCCGTGCTCTTGTGTGAAGGATGAGACCTTGGTGGTGAATGTCACAGAAGAGGTGGTGAGTAGCGGTCTTAGTTTAAATGGGCATCACAGCCTACTTCTTCTACTCCTCCTCTTCCTCCTCTTCTTTCACCTCTTCCCCTTCCTCTTCATTATCATCATCATCATCATCATCATCATCATCATCATCATCATCATCATCATCATCATCATCATCATCATCATCATCATCATCATCATCATCATCATCTTT
>NW_004797482.1:868581-875654 GCF_000002075.1 Aplysia californica | reverse complement strand
TATTTATTTATCTATTTTAAAATGCTCCCTTGGTGTTCTAAACAGGATCTAGTTCAAACATAAAGGATTGCTTGTACCTTCTGTATTCCCCTCATTCGTCTGTGGTCGTACAATTCTCTTTTAATCGGAAAGAGGTGTGCAGATCGAAACCAAAATGTCAATATCGAATGCATAAACGGCCTCAACCCCCTGTTGCCATAACATTTACGGCTTCTGACGTGAAGCAGCTGTCTTTTTTTCAAAACAAAGTTACGAAGGGAGTGCACATTTATCGAAAAATCGGATCTCTATGATCGGATCAAATCTGGAAGTGGGCCCTGACATCGGTAAGATTGTACCTGGAACTCAAAATAATCCCATCTGGCAACTATAAAATAAGTATGAGCCAAAAATGGTGTTTTTAAAATGCCAAACTAAGCAGGAAAAAACAAAATACAAATCACACCCTCTGACAAAAAAGCCACAAACAAACAAACTAACTAACAAATAACCTCCTTCCTAAATATATCCTCTCAAAATACTACTCTAATTAACACAGAGTACTCGCACA
Organism: Aplysia californica; assembly: GCF_000002075.1. Taxonomy (NCBI): domain Eukaryota; kingdom Metazoa; phylum Mollusca; class Gastropoda; order Aplysiida; family Aplysiidae; genus Aplysia; species Aplysia californica. Next base: position 875,104 of record NW_004797482.1, on the reverse strand, counting down.
GCAAACAAATCAAACAAAACAAGCAAAATGAACCACGTTGCGCCTCTTTTGACTGCGACATCAACAAGGGGGAACAAAAAGATCTCGGCGCAACAAAAAAGTTACAGATTTCCGAACGTAAGCATTTTTAACTCCACCATCAACGAAAATTACACGATTCAGGAGGCTGGCTTCAATCCTTCCAGTCAGGGCCTACCTGGACTGAGAGTAATACACATCTTAGCAGAAATAGATTCTCGATAAAAGTTTTAATTCTCTGCACACAGTATTCGAACTCAGGTCTCATGCGCGTCAAGGCGAAGCGCAAAAGGTACACCACGGCAGTAGCTGACAGCCAGAAAAAGTCGATTTTGGTATCCAAAACTGATTTTTCAATTTTGGACTATTTTAGTAGAGCAACATCTGCTTTATCGATTGGAAATATTTTCAAGTGTCTAAAACATCTATAAAGTGCTCACATATGCCATGTTTGTGAACATTTTGTTGAAATAGACCAGTATGAATTCGGGTTTTTTTTTTCAGTTTTCTCAAAACTATGATTTTGTTAGGGGGGGTGGGTCACCTGTGCAGAGATATTTCTGAAAGTGCATGCCCCAGCTCATTCCCACTTTGCACGACTGATTCTAGATAATATGTTTGCAACGTACTAACAGAATATTGTGATATTGTTATACATTTTCTGTCAGTGTAAAAAAGATTGACAGTATCACTCTGATTTGTGATCAATTTTTTCGGCCGAGTATCGTTTATGACACTAAAAGGGCAGTTACAAGAAAAGCATGAAACTTAGGAAAGTTAATCTTTAGCACGGTGCAGGTTGTATCTACAAAAAACACTGTGTTAAAATATCAAAGCTGTATCAATTCAATCTTTTTCAGAATCCCTGCACAGAATGTGAGCAAATTTTGGTCTGTCGAACCCTTTACATGTGAAGAATTCAGAACATAAACAGTGAAATCATATATAAGGATAGTGTGTTTCTGTTTCTTGACCCATATTGGTTATTGGGAAGCCCAGTATACTTAATTTAGAATCTAAACAAACATTGTCACTTCAGCTGTACCTATAGTGTCCCATAAGGCTCTGGCCACACTGCAAGCAGAGCCGGCAGAGCAGAGCAGAGCGGTGAATATTAAATACAAAGACAAAGAGGTGACTGGCGGTCTGACCCGCCTCAAATCGCTCCGCCAGTCTTCTCTTTGTCTTTGTAGTAGTTTTCACTGCTCTACACGCTCTGCTTGCAATGTGGCCAGAGCCTAAGGCTTAATCTAGTCTTACCACAGACCTAGCAATGTTAACATGTTTACTAGCAATGTTAACATGTTTACTAGCAATGTTAACATGTTTACTAGCAATGTTAACATTTTACTAGCAATGTTAACATTTTACTAGCAATGTTAACATTTTACTAGCAGTGTTAACATTTTACTAGCAATGTTAACATGTTTACTAGCAATGTTAACACGTTTACATTGTTAGGTCTCTGGTGTTACAATATACTACAAACGCCGGTCTCGCTACGCAGATCCTACTCAAAAATCGGAAGAAACAAAATTGTGAAATGGTATGAGTTTAACGCCCCTATCAACCCTGTTAGGTTATTTAAGGGGTGGGACCTCCTAGTTTAACGTTCGTCTCCGATAGGACCGAGCCAAGTGGGAAGTTCGTGTAAAGTGCCTTTCCCAAGGACACAACGTCGGACCGAGCTGTGGCTCGAACCCCCGAACCCACAATCTCACGGTTTCAAGTCCGGTAGAATAACCACTACGCTACCGACGCCAAAAATCGGAAGATAACAGATACGTTTACACCCTGTTTAAGATACACGACATCTGATCACCACAGCTCCTGAAGGCGGGATGCGGTATAATAAACAAGTGGGCAAGTGGTGAGAATGGCGCAGAACTACAGCGGGGGTCCACCCAGACTCTATCCTTTGCCTTACTCACGACCTCACCTTACTCACGACCTCACCTTACTCACGACCTCACACGCAGTAAGTTAATGCTTTCATTATGGGTAGTTGTCTCAGGGTTTTTTTTCTTCTTTCTTTTGCGTGTGTGTGTGTGTGTGTGTGTGTGTGTGTGTGTGTATGTATGTGTGTGTGTGTGTGTGTGTGTGTGTGTGTGTGTGTGTGTGTGTGTGTGTGTGTGTGTGTGTGTGTGTAATAAAAGTATTATTCGCCCATCAATGTCTTACGTTAACCAATACATTTGCATATTATGAGAATACATTATATTTCTTATTAAGCAAAATAGAAAATAGGACAAATATGACTTGAGGCTTCTGCTATGGCACAGTGAAGATAAAAGCTGTACCTAAATTATTTATGTTTTTATTTAATTTTTCAACATTCTTTTAGGAGTGGCGGGGCACCTAGAATTGTGTTTTAGGGTGAAATTATGAAAACTGGGGTTATCACTTATTATATTTCCTGGGTATTTCCTGAGCTATCATGTCTAAACACGTATGTAAGCGTTTCTGTACATTAAAGTGGTGTTTGAAGGGATTTTAGAGCAGAGGGTAGGGATTTTTTAAAAGAAAATAATTGCCACTTTTTGTCTTAAAAAGCATGTTTTGCACCGCTTATATGCTTCTGTTTTAAAAGGGAACCTGTATTCTATTTCTGCTACGTTAATAATATTATCAAGTAGTTGCCATGTTATAGTTTAAAATATGTTGTGAAGGTTTTTACTGGAAAGAGAACTATTTTGGCCTTTTCTGGCCCTTATCGGCTGTTTTCACAAAATGCTATTTTCACACTCATCATTCCATTTTCCTATTTTGTTTCTTATCCAATTTTAATGTAACTTTCACAGATAAATGTTAACGGCAACTAGTTCTAAAAAGTGGGTTGAGGAATTTTTGCTCGCATTTGTATTTTTTGATAAATGGCTTCCGAAAGCTTCATTTTTCGTTTTTTTTCACAGTTAGGCAAATTGGCCGATTTGTAAATGCCATAAAATGAAAACTAACGCATAGATCATAGATCATAGATCTATATCGGAAATTCCTCGAACTAATTTTTAGATCTGTACTTTTCCTAAGGACATGCCGAATTAAATGTGTATTTCTTGAAAACACAAGTGAATAAAATGGTATCAAATAGGTATACAAAATCCAATATGGCCATTGTTTCCATGGAAACCGAACGAGATTCACTTTTTAAACAATAGATTTTAAATTCCCAATGATACATGATGTCCTACTGTAAATATTAGCTCTCTAGGGTTTGTAATAGCCGAGATAGTCTCCAGGTGCCCCACCGTACCCCTTAAGAATTTGAGTTTCGATAAAAATTTTCCATGCGCACATGCAACCAATACCACAAAATCTGAAACTGCAATCTTTTAAAAAATCGGTGTATTTGTAATCCTACATCTGAACAGCTGGCCTACAATATGATATTTTGTGAATGTAATTGTGACTTCTATGTTACTTCTGGCAATCCAGCACAATTTCCAAGAAAAAAATAATTGTTTCGACGGTTCATAAAAACGGCCAACTGAATACGTGGTATATCTTTAATAATATGTTTCTGCACCCCCTACAGCCGCCTGTCTTCCCTAAGACGACTGAGAGCCCTCCGCACAAACCACGGACTCATCTCTACGTTCGCCGCAGTGTGTGGTCTAAGCGCAATTCTTTTCTGTGTGAATTTTACAGAAAAGCATTGATTAACTGCACACAATATGTTCATCTTCAGTTTTTAATTTGAAGTTACCAGACTTTGGTGGCCATTTTCTGGCTAACGTTACCTCCGAAACCTTCTTCAATCGCAAATATCTCGATTTTTTATTCAAGATAAATGGATAGTCTTTTCATCGAAAACAAGGCAAATGAATAACCGTTAAGATGACATCAATAACTCCAAATGCCCCCAAAACAATGAGAGCCTGATGTGTACATTATGTAATTGTGACTCATACTGGAAAGGTGACCTTCTTCTCGCAATCCACAATTTCCAGGGAAAAAAATGGCCAACTAAATACATGGAATATCTTTTATAATATTACTATGTTTCTGCACCCACTACAGCCGCCTGTCTTCCCTACGACGACTGCGAGCCCTCCGCACAAACCACGGACTCATCTCTACGTTCGCCGCAGTGTGCGGTCTAGGCGCGCTGGTCGTGTATATTGAGACGTCCAGGATGCTGATACCCAGAGGAGTCATCACCAAGACCGATCTCCGCTCTCTCACATCGGGTCGGTGTGTTCCTCCGTGGTTACATGATTTATTTCTCCTTTTTAATCTATCGATCTATCTATGTATCTATCTATGTATCTAACTATTTATCTATCTATGTATCCATCTATGTATCTATCTATCTGTCTGTCTGTCTGTCTGTCTGTCTATCTATCTATCTGTCTATCTATCTGTATGTCTGTCTACCTACCTATCTATCTATCTACCTATTTATCTATCGGTCTGTCTATCTATCTGTCTTTTGTGTGTTTGTGTGATTGTATGTGTGTGGGTGTATATGTATGTGTGTGTGTGTGTGTGTGTGTGTGTGTGTGTGTGTGTGTGTGTGTGTGTGTTTCTCTCTCTCACTCTCACTCTCTCTCTCACTTTCTCTCTCTCTCTCTCTCTCTCTCTCTCTCTCTCTCTCTGTGTGTATGTGTGTTTATTTTTTCTCCCTTTTCCATCCCTTCCCCATACAATCTTCACTTCTGTTCAAGATAGATAGGTATTTATTTCACCAAAAGGAAGGCAAATGAACAGGCTTTAAGATGATACCCATAACCCAATACGCCCAAAAATTGACGAGCGCCTGATCCCACCACGGCGTGACACATCATAAAACTACATGTTTAGGTTTTAGCCGCGACCTTCCAGTCAAGGACCACGCACAGCACAAACTTCCGCCTCACCTGATCCCACATCCCCGCCGCCCGGGGGCGCTGGTGGTGGGCTTCTCCCAGTGTGGCGGTCACGTGATCTCTACCGCCCTCTCCGCACACCCGGACATTGTGGTCAACACGAAGGACATCAAGTATTTCACAAACAAAGGTATATTTATTGTCACTTTTATCTGTCCCCGTGGTTTTATGCACCCCGCATAATTTAGCAAAATGTTATCATAGTTTGCAGAATTTCTAATTAGTTTCCTTTATCATTCTTTGTTAAAATTAACATAGTCGCATAATTTCACATTTTTGGGCTCAGTTTGCATAATTTCAGAATTTTTCTTGCATAAAACGACGGTGACAGTTTTAAGCACAATGTGGCTATCCGGAAAAATGCTGTTTTGAGAAAATCGAAGTTCATAAAGTTTTTGGACCCTTGCTCAGTTTCTTTAAATGACAAGGAGAGTTTTCTCTACTCTATAACCAAACAAATATATACACCAATGAAACCAAACTTCTCCAACAGGTAGGGCAATGCCCACTTTTGAGGTTGGTCAAGGTTGTGTGGAAACCCCCGAAATCTGGGTTATCCCGCTTGTCCTTAAAAGTGACCGCATGTGTATATCTCTTTTTTGCATTTTGTTTGGTTTTGTATAGACCTTGTTTTTTTCCCTAATGTATCGGTATCTGTTTTTGCGTTCCCATCGACACTGTCAGTAATTCATCAAAGCAAAGACCAAGGAAGCTGGAGGCGAGGAAAAGAGGGTGTAGGTTATAGGCTATTTTTATTCTTCTTTTTTTTTGTAACCGTTTTACGGCTCTAGCAACTGCATAAGACCATATGAGCACGAGGGACACATTAAACATTTTCAGTTGGTAGGATTAAGAATTTTTCAACTTTGCCCGGGTGGCGGCCGAAGCCTACTCTCATCGATTTTGGACCACCAGGGGATCTTTAACAAGCGCAACTTCAACACAGAATCTCCTAGATTTTTCGCCCTGATCTAAGAAGGCTTGGTGTATATCTTACCAACTATAAGATCAGGGGTGTGGCTGAAAGACAGCAGTAGGAAGGAGCAAAGGAGCAGCAGTAGGAAATGCCGCAGAAAGAGTCATGAGCCCAGGGGAGGGGGTGAAGTAAAGGAGGAGAGGGGGTGGGGGCAGAGAGGGCACACGAAAGCAGACGACAGAACATTGTTAGAGAGCAGGAAGGGAGGTGAGTGGAGAACATTTTAGGGAAGAAAATGTTCCGTCGTTATCTGGATTCGAACCCGGGGCTATGGAATGAGAGGCGAACGCCTCAGGGGAGTATAAACGGTTAGTACGTGTATTATTGTTACATGTACGTTTTTTGTCTTTTTTCTGGTCCATCTCCGTTTCTACCAAAAATATTGATAATAGTAATTACAAACATAAAGAACAATGAGTTTGCGCTTGTTTGTTATTGTTACTGAGGCTGTTTACATCGTCGTCATTACCCTTGTTGCTATTATTGTTGACGATGATGTGTTGTTGTTATTATTGACACCTTTGCTTCAGATGTTGTGTTACGAGTTAGAGAGTGGGGGCTCTCGTGGCCTAGATGTTAAGGTGTTCGCCTCTTATTCAAAGGTCCCAGGTTCGAATCCAGGTAGGATAGGACAAATTTTCTTCTCTAAAATTGTCTCCTT
>NW_004797482.1:842377-863481 GCF_000002075.1 Aplysia californica | reverse complement strand
TAAATGTTTTAAAAAAGTAATGAAAATAATGAAAGTAGTTTAAGTACGGTAGCTACAATTGTTAGAAGAATGAAAGTTAAAGGAAGTTTCAATTTTAAAAAAGCATTTTTTAAGGACAGTGTGAGGACAAAGGAAACATTTCCGACAAAAAATTTGTTGGATCACGATACTTTTTTCTCTGTTGCTACATGTATAATAATTACTGTTACTGTATCATTACTTTTTTAAAACATCAATTAACTCTTTCCAGAATGATTCTGATTTTTAAAAAAACAACTTTTGGCAACATCAGACTATAAGAAATTCTATACAGTGGAACTCGGATTCAACGAAAGGAGAAGGATTCCCCTTTTTTTCCCTTTTCCTTAAAATCAATTTTTTAAAACCCGGATTCAACGATTACTTAAATCAGCAAGCTTGGATTCAACGAGGTCCAGGCGTGGAACGTCGCAGATACAGACACATCACAGTCTTTTTACCCTCGAGAACTGATCATTATTACAATGATAAGCTAGTCTTGACGAAGATCTACGTAATGAATTGTGCGCTGGTCTATGGAATCTAAAGTTGCCGTCTGCTACTGCTAGGCTCTCCACAGCAACACAACTTTTTGGCGAATATTCAAGATGGCACAGGCTTGTGCATTTGAACAAATCGGTCTTTTTTTTTTGCACAGCTGATAATAAGCAGGTATTTCAGGCACCACTTGTTACCTCTCTTTATACATTACTTGCTCAGTGTCTGTAATTATCTACACAAAACCTCATGTTTGCTATTACAAACACCTAAGATTCAACGAGATTTCAGGTCAGGCCCAGCGACCTCGGTGAATCCGAGTTCCACTGTATGATAAAATTACAGTCCAACCTGCCCTAAGGACGACCTGTTCAAGACAATCACTTGTATAAACAACCACCTCCCACTTCTCCCCTTTGCATTTTTCTTACACTAGAATGAAATTGTCCAAAAGGACCACCTGTTTAAGATGTCCTCGACAATGTTTGTTGTTTCAGTTTCAAAATGTTTTACAGCGCCCGCAACTGCATAAGGTCATATGAGCGTCAAGTGGTGGATGTCAACAGAGAAGTCCTTACAGGGAATCAGACTTACTCTGTTCACCTCTCGAGCTTCAACAGCACTAAGTCTGCTTCAACTATTACTATCAAGGCACCCCGGAAATAGCAGTTCACAAGACAGTGACAACGACAAACAAACAAGAGAAGTAGAGGAAAATGACGATAGTAAGGATGAGGAAAGAAAAAGCAGCAGTTCCCCCTACATTGTTCGGGAACAGTATGAGCACGACATGGATAAATCAGCCCATTTACAATTCTACTGTGCATAACAAAGTGTTAATATCCCCCTTTGGGAATGGCCTAAAGACAACTCAACAATGGGTGGCAGGTTTTTTGGGTTTTTCTTTAGTAAGAGTTTTATGGCACTTGCAACACAATAAGGTCATATAAGAGTCAAAGATTAGATGTGATACAAGAGAGTAACAAACAAAAAAAAGGAGGGGGGAATCAGGACAACAGATGTTTGAGTTTGATAGGAAAGAAGGAGCAAACCACACCACAGCACCCACCAACCACCCATTACTGGTGTTTTTGGATAGAAAAAATCAACAAACAGGAACCACTCAACTGCATACAGCATCAAAATTTAACAAAACGCACATAGCATCATTCATTTTATTCAACTTGAAAGTAACAAATAACAGGAAACAACAATACAGAAAATAACTGCATTCAAATACAAAGTTTTACAATGCAACAAGAAGTCACAACTTGATGGACAATTGATAAAAACTTTAATGATTAAGCTGTCCCCGTCGTTTTACGCACGAAAAAATTTGAATTTATGCAAACTGAGCCCAAAAATGTTAAATTATGCAATTTTGTTAATTTTAACAAAGAATGAAAAAGGAAAATAATCAGAAATTATGCAAAAAAAGATCAAATTTTGCTAAAGTATGCGGGGTGCATAAAACCACGGGGATAGATTAAGGGAGCACCAAGATCTGTACAACAAAGTTCTGAGAAATTACCAGATTTGTTTCTGGCAACAATGGAAGTAGACTGTCCATATATATTAGACTTGTCAATATATTATACTCTAACATTCTGTTAAAGGATTAACAACCAGAGATTTCCTCAATATCCACGCCTTCCAAGTAAAATAAAAAAAAACCCCCAAAAAACAACAGCCCCCTCCTGCATTTAACAACGGAATACTGTACATGTATAAAGAATGGACGTCTCGATGGTACATCTACAGTGGAAACCTGATATAACAGGGAAGGTGGGACCAGAGAAAAAGTCCTGTTATTATCAGATCTCTGTTAAATCAGAAATGCAAGGGAAGTAAGCATTTGTGGACTAGTTCAGCTGTATTTCTTCATGGGTAGTTTCCCATGGCCTGCGCATGGCACATTACACAAGCGTGTACCTAGGCATAGGACAGGGCTCCCCTGCGTATATTACGCATTAAACCTGCAGATTACCCCCTTAAAGTTTTGGTGGTGCGTGAGCTTTACTCTTTAAAATTTCGTTTCGGGGGTTTGCATACGCTTTAAAACGTAGGTGGTGTGCGTCTGGCAAGCATCATTTTCCCAATTCTCCATCTCGAAGCCAAGTCAATGATTTGACAACACACACACACACACCCACACACACACAGCAGTCACCTTTTGTCTGTGACGGAAGCAGTCGACCTACTTATCAGCTGCACGCAGTTTCCAGCGACACCGGCTTGCTTCAAGAAGAGCTCCGCTCACATTGTTGTCGCTCGCATTCGCCGGTGTCGTGCCTTGAGTTTACCCCTGCTGTAAGATTACCCCCATAGTCTTATAGAAGGATGTGAGCAACCTCACGACAGGGGTAATAGTCAAAGTACCACACCGCTAAAGGAATGCTAAAAAAATAATAATAATAGAGCTGACTGAATCAAAGATGGCGAGCTCCACTCTTGATTCGTGGGTAAAGCGAAGAAAAGAAAGTGACACAGATCGCAGCGATTGTTCGGAATCAAAAAAAGCGAAGCCGGACGAAGAAGTTGAAGAAGCAACAAAAAGAAAATCAACTAGCCACGATGTTTTTCGTTCTGCTTGGCTGAAGGAGTTCAATTGGCTTAGCTACAATGAAGAGAAGACAATGCATTACAGCGGGTGCACTTCGGCAAACATGAAGTTGGCATAGAAAAACATGACAAAAAATAAATTTGTCCTTGGTGCGTCAAACTTGCAAAGATCAGCACCAATACGACACGAGCAGTCACAGGACCACCGTTGTGAGGGAAAGACAGAGGACCTGCGCACCGATATGAGAGCATGGGTATCCAAGGCTGTTGAAATTAGCGCAACTGCACATTTCGATCAGATCGGGACAGCGTTGGTCTTTGCTGCCAATGACCTCCCACACACGAAGTTCTCTGCTTTGATCAAGGCTCAGGTTGCAGCAAACCTGCACTCATCACTACGTGGCATTGGACAGAAGCGCGAGAGCCCAGCTGTTGCTGGATCGATAACAACAACAACAACATCAAGGCTCAGGTGTACTCTGTCTCTTTCTGTTTCGTTTGTCTGCTATACAGCAGAACATGACTATAGCGGCACCTCACCAGAACCCCACCCCCTCCCCTTTTTTTTTCGATGTAAACTCAGTTTAGTTTAAAGCCTCTACCGCACTACGACAGTTCGTCCCGGGACAGACCCGTCTGCAGTTTGAAACCTTTGGATTAGTGTGTAATGAAATGTAGGCCTATCGCACCTACTGAGACGAGACATTCTTGTCGATTTGAGTCCCGAGCAGTTGTGAATTGCTACAAAATTGGTGGGACCAAGAAGTAGCAGCAATCAACTCTGATGGAGCAGCTCAAGCCAAGGGCATCCTCGGAGTTGTCAAAACATTCCGATTCATTTCAGCCGTCTGCAAGTTAGCTGATGCTTTGGAAGCCATATGCTCATGAAGCAGGACCTTTCAGAGCGATGTTCTGGATGTTGCCAAAATGCAAGACATGCTTGCTGCTACACAGTTGACACTCAATGCTCTGCCGGACAATCCAGGCAGCCACACAGCAGACCTTCTCACTCAGCTACAGCACGGGGAATACCAAGGTATTCAGATGCAAGCAGGTGAACGAGACAAGGAGCAGCTGAAAAATTTGCGCAAGAAATAAGTCACAAATGTGAATGAAGAGATTTCCAAACGCTTTCCCAATGAAGATATGGAAGTCAGCAAAGATCTTGCCATTGTCCTTGATCCACAGAAACTCCATCTTAGAAATGAAGGACAGCCTGAGCATGGTAGAGACTCTCTGGACCGACTCATAAACAGATATGGGGGACCACCTTTCGACATGGATGTTGGAGAAGTCGGACAGTCCTACCTTCAGTCAAAGTTCTACTTGACCCACCACAGGAACAAGTCTCTTTCAGAAATGTGCAAGCAGCTGCTGCAGCATCCAGACTCTTTCCCTGCTTTCACAAAACTTGCTGGACTCTCACTCTCCATCCCCCTTACTTCTGTGCCATGTGAGCGTGGTTTTTCATCTCAGAATCGCGCTCACACAGCACTCCGCAGTTCACTGACCACAGAGGCCGTTAACAACAAACTAATAATTTGGCACGAAAGTAGGCATGAGGCATTTTCGTTTGATGAAACGGAAGCGATCCAGGAGGCTTGTGACATTTTCACGAAAGAAAAAAATCGAAAGTCTGGAAAGACAGGAAAGTGAACCCTGGGATTTCTCCGAAAAATAATAAATCAGTCTAGTTTCTTTATATTAGTCGGAATTGACCCCTTTTGATTCGTCAACTTTATTTTATTTTTGATTGGCCCTACCACCCCACCCCCCTCCAAGTGGAAATAACTCTAATTCTAGTTAATATTACTCCTTTCTTTGTTGTTGTTGTTGTTGTTACGATGAAACCTTACAGTTAATTAAAAATCATTAGCATTCAATCATAGTCACGGTCACTCTCTCTCTTTCTCTGTGTGTGTGTGGGTGTGGGTGTGTGTGAGTTAAATGTTTACATGCTTACAATAAAATTAGGAGATAATTGACTTTTGTTGATAAGTCGGTCAGCCATGAACAAAAAAAACAACTACCCTTTAAGTTTCTGAAACAAGGGTTTAAATACCCCTTAAGATAGAAAACCAAATGGTGAAGGAACCTCTTAAGCTGGCCTGAAAAGGGGAGCCCTGTTAGGACTAGATCAAAGTCTGTAGCACACAGCAGCCCTCTCTCGCTACACCCGCTGCGTGTTCCTCTCTCTCTCTCTCTCTCTTACTTTTTACACATTGTTAAGGAGCCTTTGTCCCTGCTATAACGGATTGGGCTCCGATAAGGCCCTGTTATTGCAGATAACTTTTAACAGAGACAAAGAGTAGGAAAAAACAGGGATTTAAAAAATCCCTGTTATTACCAGATCCCTGATATTACCGGGCCTGTTGTATATGGTTTCCACTGTATTTACATTTGAACAGTTCCTCGCATTAGTGTTCAGTCAGTTCTAACACAGAGGATTAATTAATTAAAAGAAACTTTAGCAATGTAACCATTGTACATCACTTTACTCTCATGAATCAAAATAGATCAAGGTGACTTTAACAAGAACTCTTCTTTGTTCTCCCAGCTACTGAATTTCCCATCATGCCTTTGCTGTACCCTGGATGTTGAAGTGAGCAAGGATCCCCCAATGATCGCTCGGATATCTGCGACACGAAGCCAACCTCTGAATGCCCACCAGTTCAAAATAGACAGGTTTCAGGCTGACGGGTTTACTGTGCCGTGCGTAAAGACGGTCGAACCGACATCTGGGCTGAAATTTCCCCCCTAGCTGCTTGTTGTCATTTCTCATCAAATCCCACGTGTGTTTGGCTTCCGGCCGCTTCCCCGTGCACTCCCACAAGTCGTAGACGCCGAGAGGTTTCGCGCTGTCTCCTGCAAGCTGTGCACGGTTTGGGAACAGGGAGAAAAATGAAAAAAATAATGAAACCATAACTTAATGCATGACTTCACATTATATCTTTACTTGATAGAAATTTGACAAAGTGCATGCATTAATGTTGATGTCTTGGACACATTTTTCTGGCAAAAAGTGAGGAAATCAGAACCATTTTATAAGACAAACTAGGTAAAAAAAGTGACCCTTTCTTGTCTTTTCAATTCAGTCACATTCTGAGCCGATAAAAAAGAAACAAATAAAATTACTCATGTGATAACCTCAACACTTAATGAGCTCTTACTCAACAGACAACATCGAAGAATCGACCAAAAAAGAAACTTTTAAAGTTTTAGTTTAGTTCTGGTAAAAATTCTACAGCATTCACAACCCAATTATGTCAAACGAGTGCCAAAGATTAGACGTATTTCTAGAGATTAACATATAAAGAAAAGAAAGAAGAGAGATAAGAATTCCAACGTTTGGTAGGAAAGAGGGAGCAAATCACCTCAGAGTATCCACCAACCATTCACGAATATTTTAAGAAGCTATCCAGAATTCAATATAATGATTAACCTTCAACACTAATGATAAAATGTTAAAAATGTCACTTTATCAGCCCCCCCCCCCCCCACCCCCAATTGTTCTACTTTTCCAGCCCAAGAGGATATTATTACTTCCACCATTAGTCAGAGAGATACTACTTCACTACAAACTTCCCATAACTGTTATGCATCCCACACGCACACAAAGTGTGGAAGTGTGGCAGAATCTAGAGGGCATTCGTGTGTGTGTGTGTGTGTGTGTGTGTGTTTATGTGTGTGTGTGTGTGTGTGTGTGTGAGTGTTGTTGCATCTGTGTGCAATGTATGTGTGTGTCTGTACGTGCATGTGTGAGCAAGTGTTTGTGTGTGAGCATATTTATGTGCGAGGCTGGGTGCACATGAGTGTGCTCGTGTGTGTGGATCTGTGAGTGTCAGTGCCCAGTTTAAGTGCTTTTTTACATTCCTAGTAGTATTTATTCATATTCACTTCACACACAATAGAAAGACTTGAGGGAAGCTGGTCTCTCAATAGCTATGACACCGCTTGCAATGACATCTATTCTCCAACAAAGTTGGTGGCGTCGGTGGCCTAGTGGTTAGGCTACCGGACCCGTAATTGTGAGGTTGCGGGTTCGGGGGTTCGAGCCTCGGGCCCGACGTTGTGTCCTTGGGAAAGGCACTTTACGCTAATTTTCCTCCCTTCACCCAGGTGGGAATGGGTACCCGGCCACAGACAGCGAAAGATCTTGTCAGTATGTTAGTGTTTTAGCGCCTATAAATGGTCGCTTGCACTGTATGCTTCCCCGGAAGTTGAAATTGTTTCAGAATGCTCTCAGGCCTGCCAGGGGTAATAGTATAGTTTGTGAAGCGCATAGAGCTTGCTGTTGAGCGGGGATTTGCGTTATACAAAAGCTATCTATTATTTTTAACCATTCACTTTACAAAAAGCTGTTCCCACAGCAGCTGTGTCCACCCCCCCCCCCCCCAGCACCCGATATTTGCACCGCAAGCCCAGAAACACTGACCTCTTTCTCTCTCAAGTTCAAGTCCCCTCCAAAGACGACAGTGCAGTCTTGAGGAAGGGACACAACTCTGCCAAACGCCATCTTCAGCTGCTTCTTCCTCTCCGCGCTGTATTCCGCCGTGCTTTCCAAGTGACTAGTGAGGAGAACCATGGGCACGTTCTTCACATCCGCCTGGTTTAGGGAAAATTTAGGAAGAGTAAGTTTTAAAAAATTTATTAATTATTTTTAAAAATAAGATTTCGACGGCACTGGCAACATTATAAGGTCATATTAGTGCCAAAGATTAGATATGTTGCAAGAGAGTAGCAAATATAAAAAAGGAGGAGAGATCAGGACGAAAGAGGCTTGATAGGAAAGAAGAAACAAACCACACTAGAGCACCCACCAACCACACAGAGTTTGAGTAAAGAAAAGCGAATTGACACATTTTAAAAAGTTTTAGTACGGCACTTGCAACATAATAAGGCTTTTTATGATACTTGCAACACAATAAGGTTATAGTTGTATATAAGTGTCGAAGATGAGGGGTGTTACAACTTAGACCATTTTAGAGGCAGGCTTCCGCCTCTGTCTATCAGAGCCAACAAGGGCTGAGAGGAACATATCTGCTGAGCAGAAAGACCAAGCGAGATACTCAATAAATATCCTCCCCACTCAGGAATTGAACTCGGGCCTCCTGCGTGTGACAGCGCAGCGCCTAACTGCTACACCACAGACAATGGTGACTGTACTTTGAAAGTACAGTTGAAACTCTTTTTTAGTTTTACTAAAAGTTTTATGGCACAATAAGGTCATATATAAGTGCCGAAGATTAGAAGTGTTACAAGAGAGCAACAAACACAAAAAAGGAGGAGAGATGAGATGAGGACGATAGATGTTTGATAAGAAAGAAGGAGCAAATCACACCAAAGCACCCGCCAACCACACACAAATGACCGTATTTGACAGGTTTTACACGTTGTATTTATAATGCAAAAAATACTCAAGGGAGGAAAAGGGAAGAGGCCGTTTGTACAGGCGATTGTCTTATATAGGTGGCCGTTTGTACAGGCGATTGTCTTATATAGGTGGCCGTTTGTACAGGCGATTGTCTTATATAGGTGGCCGTTTGTACAGGCGATTGTCTTATATAGGTGGCCGTTTGTACAGGTGATTGTCTTATATAGGTGGCCGTTTGTACAGGTGATTGTCTTATATAGGTGGCCGTTTGTACAGGCGATTGTCTTATATAGGTGGCCGATAGAGCAGGCTCAACTGTATGTTGTAGAGTTTGATGCAGCACATTGTTCACTGGTCCTTGTATTATTTCTCTTCTTAAAAGAGCAACAGATTTTTTAATGAATTAAACAGTTTGTTCTACAATAATCTCCTACTTGAAATAAAAAAACGTTTTGTTTCTCCTGAATACATCGTATTTTGTATTTTGACAAACAACAATGCTGAATAATGGTGACGAGCAAACACACACACACACACACACACACACACACACACACACACACACACACACACACACACACACACATACGGGCACATGCATTGTAACCTAAACGGGCCACAAAATAGTAAAAAACACAACAAATTTGAACAAAATTCACCTTAACTTCCAGCAAATTGCGAGTCATGAGACTGCCAGGGAAGTCGGCGATGTTCACATAATGTACATTTGTACAGTCCTTCCTCAGCAACACTGCTGTGAAGTATGCATTCTGTGGGAGAAAAAGTAAGTTTTAGTTTTAGTGGAGGTTTTACGGCGCTCGCAACTGCATAAGGTCATATGAGCGCCAGAAGATTAGAGGTGTTACAAGAGAGTAACAAACATAAAAAAGACGAAGCTGAGATCAGGACGAAAGATGTTTCATAGAAAAGAAGAAGCAAACCACATCAGAGCACCCGCCAACAACCCACAGAGAAAGTGAGAATAATGATGAAGATCATTTCTATAGCGCCCACTCCCGTGCGAACACAGCTCTAGCCGCTTTACATAAATGCATGTACGAACAATATTCACACGCACACACACACATGCACAAACACACACACACACTCACGCACACATTACAAGCACACATGAGCACACACATGTATGCCAAACGAGCACACACACACACACACACACAATCTACTTGCTTATCACAAGCGCATGCTTACACATCGTTATGAAATAGGATACAAATACATAATAATAAAAATATATACACAATGCAATTCGCAAAGTACATAAATGGATACATAATCATTTACATAACATTGTACTGAACATGAATCTACCCAAACAAAAATGATGTTATTAAAAGTGTCTTTTAAAAAAAGTACACTTTTCAACAGGGTTCATATTTACATACACTGTAACTAATGATTCATCATCATCAGAATCGCCTTTCTCACCCTGCACAAGGGCATAGGCCATGGACAAACACTTTCCAGCTTTCTCTATCCTGGGATAGCCTCTTGAATGTTCCTTCCTGCTGATACAGAAGCTCCTCCATCTCCCAAGACCGAAAAATAAAAAGCTGTGTTTGTGCGTGTTTCTGTAACTGACTGTTTTTACTGGGTCGGGTAGTTGGCCCTCCGCAAAACGGCACTTTTCGGACGACCAGACCTATGCACTTTTAGTCACCTTTTACGATATGCAGTATCACGGCAGGTGTACTCTTGGCTCCCCTATAGTAAAACTATGGGACCCCCCACCTGCAAGGGCGAACTGATGACTACTGAATGGGATTGTTTTCGTTATGTAGATTACCCACTGACATTTATAAGTTGCTGCTCTTCTCTGTCCAGTGGTGTTGTATTTTCTTTGCTCCTCATCATTTTCTTCCTTTTTCTAGGATCTTAGTCTCATGGATATTGACTAGACATCATTTAAGACACATGGGCAGAGCATGCTTTTTTTTTGGGGGGGGGGGGGTTATTAAGTGTTTTACGGCGCTTGCAATTGCATAAGGTCAGTTGAGCGCGCTGGACACATCAAACATTTTCAAGTGGTAGGAAATTTTGAATTTTGCCTGGGTGGCAGCCGAAGCCTACTCTTATCGACTTTAGACCACCAAGGGATCCGTAACATGAGGCACCGTGGTGAAACCAGGTGCTCTTCAAAATAATGAAAGTCAAGAAACTGGCATTTTTTGGAAGGTTTGGGAATTTCTATCGAATTTAGTTTTTTGGCTCAACACCTTTCGTGCCTCTTAAACAACAAATTTCTGTGTAGAATATACCAAAAAATGTTGATTAAAGGCATAAAAGATATAAATTTGTTGTTTTCACAGACTCTCAAGCTAAGGAAATAACTCAACTGTGGCGGCAATTTTCTCGCTAATTTTACCTCTGAAACCAGCCAACCCCCACCTCCTTCAATCACCAATATCTTGACTTGTATCCAGGATATAAGGATATTTTTTGTCATCAAAAGTAAAGCAAATGGACAGGCTTTAAGAGGATACCAATAACTCCACATGCCCCAAAATTGACGAGCGACTAATTCCAGCACGTCGTGACACTATTTAAGCTATACACTGGGTCACATAGGTGACATTCGCCCAGTTGGATGTAGTTCACATTTGCTTTTTTCTGCTTTCTTGTCTGTTTGTTCTGTTTGTCTTTGGATTTTGTCGAAGGTAAGACTACAGCCGAGCATGTCTTCCAAATGCCTGTTATAAAACAACTTTGTTACATTATAACAGATCAGACTTTGGAAATTATTCCATAATTGCTATCGCCAGAATCCAGTTATAGCCTTCTTGCTATAGCTAGAATTCTGTTGTAGCCTTCTCGCTATAGCTAGAATTCTGTTATTGCCTTCTCGCTATAGCTAGAATTCTGTTATTGCCTTCTCGCTATAGCTAGAATTCTGTTATAGCCTTCTTGCTAGCTAGAATTCTGTTCAAACCTTGACTGTTACAACATATGCAATAGGTAAGTACCTTTTCTAAAAGTTCAGCTTTTCAGCTCCCCCCCCCCCAACCTCGGAAAAAAAAAGCACAATATCTGTAAACATCACAAAATTATGACAAATCACACAAGCTCAAAACATAAGACATAACACAGCCTGGTCAAGATTACATGCAAATAATACTGTTTGAGCTTGCCTGATAGATAAAAAAATCATGGTACAATAAACAGACACCAAGACTCACCGGCATTATTACATCACCCTCCACTCCCACAAAGACCTGATAGTTGGAACATCTATTGCGGATAATACTCAGGCTTCTCTCAACAACTTCTTGCAGAAATATAACTTCAGCATTTTCCCTGGTGAAAAGAGAGTATTATAAAAGAATTGAAAGATCCCTATCAAGTAACTATTAAAGGCAAAGGAGAGATAACTAAACAACATTATGCTTTTCATTGTTGGCATGTGCATTCAACTGAGATACACTCTGGTTTAAAAAACAAAACAAATTAAGGAAATACAGATAGTAGAAAAAAAAGGAACTTGCACAAATGAGAGGTGACATTACTAAATCTTCCTTTTACAATTGCCAACCCAGAATGCTACTGTGTGTCAAAGCGGGTAACTTTGAAACATTAACATTATCATCAGGCCAACAAAGTACTGAAAAAAGTGGCACTGATATGGTCTACATTTTTTTGCTTTGCTGAAAATACAATGTACCCATTCAAAAATAAGACTAATACAAGACTCATAAAGAACTTTCTCCTTTGGGCAAGAAACAAAACAAAACGATAAGATAAAAATTAAATATCACAAAAGTACAAAAATGCAGTTAAGAAAGAAGGGACGGCTCGCTTCTCCTGTGGCAATGCCTGTACTCACTGAGTCAACACACTGCATGCACCTTCTGTTCTGGACTGCAAATTATCAGGGTCAAGTCCATCAATGTTCCATGACAAAACTTTGATGGTGTTCTCATGTTTAGGCTGTAGGACTGGTGGGCTGCAAATAATAAAGTTGGAGCTTTAATTACAGTTCAGACATTGTAATAAAAACTGTCACTTCATAAGAATCAGGTGAGAATAGTCCCTACAAGCAGGTGTAGACTTTTTTTAGTACAGGTTTTACGGCGCTCGCAACTGCATAAGGTCATATGAGCGCCAAGGAGTGGATGTCAACATAGAAGTCCAAACAGGGAATCAGACATTCTCTGCTCACCTCTCTTGCCTCAACAGCACAAAGTCTGTTTTGACTATCAAGGCACCCCGGAAATCGCAGTTCACAAGAGAGTAACAAACATGCAAAAGAAGTAGAGGAAAAATGAAGATAGTTAATAGTAAGGACGAGGAGAAAGAAAAAACAAAAGCAGGTGTAGACTTTAGACAATGAACAGGGGCAAAGAGTACTTTATACTTTAATAATATTTTAAACTATGACCCCCCCCCCCCCCCCCAGTATATTGAGACCCATGAACAGGGTCCGGTACGAGAGATCACACTTACGCTAAAGTGAGACATTTTTCCGTACTGCTACTCGACCCAGCCTTTGCCTGGTCCGCAGAATCACTTTTTGACTTTGGTCGTGATACCGAATTTTTCGACGCCTCAGAGGTAGTTGAAGACATGGGTTTCGGTAATTGTCCTCCATCTGCTTCGGGGAAGAAATCACTCACTGCAGCCTGCATACACAAAGTCAATCAAAATGAAGACTTAAAGATCTTCAATTAAAATATTTTCTTTTTAAATTGCCAAGTATATATGTAATGTAATAAAAAATAATAATAATAATAATAATAATAGATGACATTTATATATAGAGCGCTCTATCCCATAAGAGTATAGCTATGAACTTTGTGAAATAAAACATGATCCCCACCCCTCTGTTTGCTCCAAAACACATTTTTGGGGGTGAGAGAGTGGTAGAGGAAAGATTTCAACACAAGATTATAAACACAGAGAAACCTGATCTGTCGGACACAATGTTCTCACTCAATTGTTGCTAGCAGGCTGCAAGTCAAGACCATTCCCCATACAAACAAGGACAGTAGAAACATTTGAGGTATTTCTTTTGTTGTAATTAAAAGCATTTTGTGAGAAAACACATATATAGAAACAGCCCTCATTATGAAGTAAAAGGTAGCTTAAGAAACAAGAATGATTTTTAAATATTGAGGAAAGAGTTTTAAGTAGAAGAAAGTAGTAGAAGACCTTCCTGACGAAAAGTAAGTTTAACATTATTAGATCTGCAGTGCATTTTCTAAAGATTTAGTTTTTAATCAAATCCGAAAAATAAATACAATAATCTTTGCACCTGTTATAGATGAACAGGGGTAATGCAAGGTGTAGACAGAAGGAAAAACTAAAACACAACTGACTTTTGCACCTCAAACACACAAATGTAGTCAAGCTTGCCTGTATTTTAGATTAAAGATAAAACATTTGATAAAAATTGCCAAACTGCCAGAAAAAGGCGTTTCTTCAATTTCATTATTTTGATGACCGCCTGATTTCACCATGTTACCTCACATAAAAGGTTGCGAAGCACTGTTATATTATAATTAGACTAATGATGCTTATCTGTCCCCGTGGTTTTATGCACCCCGCATAATTTAGAAAAAATTTGATCATTTTTTGCATAATTTCTGATTATTTCCTTTTTTCATTCTTTGTGAAAATTAACAGAATCGTATAATTTCACATTTTTGGGCTCAGTTTGCATAATTTCAGAATTTTTCTTGCATAAAACAACAGGGACAGACAGACTTAGGCCAGAACCTCAAGATTCCACTTTCTGTTCTGTAAATAATACATGGCCAATGCTGAGTCAGCACCGGTGACTTCACAAAATGATTGACATCTCTGTTCACATTCCTCTCGGGACGGTAAATTGGCATCCTCCTCCTCCTCGTCTGAATCGGACAGAGATATTGCCGATGCCTCAGAAGCCATAGTCTTTTCTTTTATTTTGTCTGAAGAAAAAAGAATTAAATCATGAAATTGAAACACATGAAACAATTTGAAAATATCAATGTCTCATAATTACACATTGGTTTCTTTTATTTGGAATTTACGTTTTTTTTAAAAGCCACTGCTTTCAGCTGGACCTTAAAAAGAGTCAAAGTACTGAAAATTATGATATTGAAACAGAAAAATGTATGTCTTTACACATCTTAAAAAAGTAGACCTTTTACTAGTAAATCCTGTTATTGTAGTTCATGAGACATCTAATATTCTAATGTGTGCCACTGTGGTGAAATCAGGTGTTCGTCAAAGTACAAAAATAGACGAAAATTATGTTTTCCTAATCATTGGACAATGAGCAGTTTTTATTTTTTCTGAATTCTATTTTTGGCTCACCATCTTTGATGTCCATTCAAAAACATATTTCTCATTATACGTTGCAGAAAATGTTAATTTGAAAGTCACCAAACTTTGTCAGCCATTTTCATGCTAATTTCACCTCTGACAACCAGCGATTCCCACCTCCTTCAATCACATTGATATCTTAAGCCTTCACGATGGGTATTTTTAATATCCGAAGCAAGACAAATGAATGAGCTATATATTTAAAATCAGATGATATCAAGAACTCCATTCGCCATGATGTACCGAAAATTTGCCGAAAACTTGATCTCACCTAGTCCTAACACTTGTGGCGTGGATCTGTCATAGATAACTGACAAAGAAGACAATGTGGGTTCTGCTATATATTTCTTTGACCTCATATAGTTTTACCAATATATATAATATATCAAAACTTTTTCAAAATAAAAACATGGGGGGCTCTCAAGGCCAAAAGGTAAGTTCTTAAGGAATACGCCTCTCATTCAATAGATCCCGGGTTCGAATCAGGATATCGACGGAAATTTTTTTTCTCTAAATTGTCTCCTTTCACCTCCTTTCCTGCACTATAGCAATGTTCTATAGTCTGTTTTTGCCTCCACTTTCGGCCCCCACCCCCTCACCTCCTTTTCCCCCGCCTCTCGGCTCCTGACTCTTTCTGCAGTTTTTGTACTGCTACTCCCTGCCTGGCTCCTTCTTACTGCTGTCTTTCAGGGACACCCCTGATCTTATGGTAGGTAAGATGTACACCTAGCCTTCTCGGACAAGGCTAAGGGCGAAAAATCTCGGAGGCCCCGTGTACAAGTTGTGTGTACCTTTAAGATCCCTTGGTAGTCCAAAATCGATATGAGTAGGCTTCCGCCGCCACCCCGGCAAAATTCAAAGTTTCCTACCCCCGCGCTCATATGACCTTACGCAGTTGTGAGCGTCGCAAAACATTTACACTACACAAAAAAATAATTTTAAAAAAAATCTAGATCTAGTTTCATTTATCAAGCACCAACATTATAAAATAGTCACAGTGATACCCGTCAATTCATTAGGCTATATTATACATTTTTCTCTAAGCCTAGCCTACTATATATATATAACCCATCAGCAACAAGCCTTATTAGTAATTTTATCCTACTGTATGGGAGTACGTTTTGAACAAACAAAACAATGACTCTTAGCCTCCTAATAAATAGTAAGCTACAGAAAACAAAACTATGATAATAAAGTAGCCGTCCAGTGCAGTGAATGAAGTGGAGCGGTCAAATCTTTATGGAGTGGGGAATCGGTTCTTTTCTAAACAAACTGATCGCCAACTTGACGCCTCATTATTTTTTAGAGGCGACGAGTCAAGCAATCGTTTTGTGCCACGATAGCTGCTTCGCGCCCTTAATCTGGCCAGCAAACCAAACCGAACGTGCCGATGACCACTGGGTATTACCACTCACTCAACTCTATGTCTACACTCGACTCTACACTGAACATTATCTGTCCCTGTGGTTTTATGCACTCCGCATAATTTATCAAAATTTGATCATTTTGAGCATAATATAATTTCTGATTATTTTCTTTTATCATTCTTTGTTAAAATTAATAGAATCGCGTAATTTCACATTTTTGGGCTCAGTTTGCATAATTTCAGATTTTTTTGTGTGCATAAAACCACAGGGCTCCAGCCTTATGTCTGACCATATCATACTCTCGTTAAAACTGTGTATTGCCCAAATTAAAAAATCCGGTAGGAGTTCCGCCGAGGGCCAGCCGACCAATAACTCACACAAGAAGGGATATTTTTAGGCGGGCAGATCTATACCCTTTAAACGCTATACCCTAACCCTAACTCGTGTATAGATCTAGATCTACGAGGGGGGCATATTATGCCGCATATACACCAAAAGTTTTTTACCTGACCATGAAGGAATAAAGGGAGAAAGCTGAAATTTAAGGTGAAAGCCAACAACCATCTTCCTTGAATGCGTGTAAATTTTGGGGAATTTACGACAATTTTAACACCAGCGCACAGTAAGTGAATGGGGGTATGTTGTTCTCCAGTTTCAATATAAAAATGGAAAAAATTGAGCACAGGCACAGGGCAGTAATGAAGTTTTTGTTCTTGCAAGGCAAGCAGCTACAGGATATTTTTACGGAGATGCATGCCGTATGGAACTGTTTGTCCAATCTATGCTGTGATAAAACTTTGGTATAAAAAAATTCAAATGCAGATTCATGGAAATTGAAGATGACCACTGTGATGGTCGCCCAGTGACAGCAACAACAGTACTAAATGTTTTGAAAATCAAGAAACTTGCACATTGTCTGATAGGCAGGTGACAGTCGAACGTTTGAGAAAAGAAACTAGGCTTAACATTTGATCAGTTGAACGAATCTTAAATGAACATAAAAAAAAATATGACCAAGGTTTCTGTGAGATGAGTCCCACGTTCGTTGACTCCTCCTCAAAAGTGCAACGTGTGGATTGTTGTCAAGAATTGCTCGACCTGTGTGAAAAGGATGAAATTTAATTTTTTGAAAGACCTGTAATGATGGATGGGACATGGGACCACCACTACAATCCTGAGTCAAAATGCACATCAATGCAGTAGAAATCGCCCTCGTCTCCAACATCAAAAGAAGGCAAAGGTGCAGCCATCAAGTGAAAAAGTGATAGTATCAATTTTTTTGGACCAAGACCAAAAAGAAGGCATGATTAAGACAGACTATCTTGAAAATGGACATAAGATCGCTGGAGACCGTTATTCTAACCAGCTAAAAAAAATTATGAGAAGCTATAGATCAAAGAAAAAAGCAAAGGAAAGATCCGAAAAGGCATTTTGCTGCTTCATGACAACGAGCCAGCACACACTTCAAAAAAAGAAAAAGCTGCAGAAACTGCGAAAGAAAGTGATAATCAAATTTAGCCATACATCCACCCTATTCTCCAGATTCAGCTCAATCCGACTTTTTAAATTGGCCGGCTCTATTTCTCCGAACGCCCAGGAAAATAAACTTGAACTCTATTTCCCAGAACGGTTTCCGTTCTCCAGATTTTTTGGTTATTTGCAAATGGAGTGGCCTGTGTGTGCGTGTGTATGTGTGTGTGTGAGTATACGTGTGTGGGTGACTGAGTGAGTGTGCGAGTGTGTGTGAGAGAGAGAGTGTGTACGAGAGAGAGAGTGTGTACGAGAGAGTCAGAGTGAGAGAGTGTGTGCGTGTGGGTGTGTGTGTGTGAGTGTGTGTGTGAGTGAGTGCGTGTGAGTGAGTGAGTGTGTGAGTGTGTGGGGGTATAAGGTGTGAACGGGGCGCAGGGTGGGGGGGGGGTCGTGGAGGGATGGATATTTTTTTGTTTACATGAAGGATTTTAGTTTAAATTGCTGGGTGCATGACTATGCAAAATAGAGGTTACTGCCAAGGTCGATCAGTCTTGTTTTCTCTCAGTACCTTTTGAAGGCATTTACAAATCAAGTATAATCCGGGAACGTTGCCCCAACCACAATTGAATTTTACTGAATATTCAATTTAAAAATCTCTAGATCTAGATCTAGCTCTAGAAATTGAATTTGATGCAAAAAATGCTTCCTCCCACTCCTCACAGAATGGCAGGATGACGCCTAAATCTCGCAAATAACCACAAAATCTCGAGTTCAACTTTATTTTCCCGAGCTGTCGGAGAAATAGTCACTTGGTAATAGTTCATTATCAACCACATGCGAAGCTACCAAAGGCCTAGGTGATTTTAGCGGCCTGCGAGAGGTGAGGGGGGAGTCCTCGACTCATTCCCACACCGGGGTGGGAGCTATTCTCACCCACTAGGGGTGGGGGGGGAAGTCTTCCGGTGAGAATAGCGAGATATGGGTGTCTAGAATCTAGACCTAAAATCTAGAACAGAGGTGGCTATCCTCACCCGGGGTGAGAATAAAAATACGATCGACCTCTCACCCCGAGTGAGACTTGCCAGCGTTGGCTATTCTCACCCGGTGTGAAACAAGACCTGTTTTTCCTTATTCGGAATACTAACTGTCTATCGGTGTGGATGATCAAATTGACAAAATCAAAGAAAAAAATTACGTTAGAGCACAAAAGTCAACTATTTTGATCGTCTGCAAAGATGCTATGGCTATTTCCCTTTTCGAATCACTTTTCGGATCAAGCCAAACTACGAGGGTCGCCATTTTGTTGCCCGGAAGTTCTCACGCTACTCCTCTCTCTCTGCGCTCTCTCTCACTGTCCACAAACAAAATTGCACGCTTTCGACACAAAAGCACTGGAATGTTTGTTCACGGCACAGAGTTCTAAACTTCTGTTGGATCTATCACAGTCACAGTGTAGAATTCTGTGTTTCACGGTGAACGCTAGGCCTACACTGGTTGGCCTAGGAGGCTATCACAGTGAAGACCACCTCTATTCTCACCCCGGGTAAGAATAGTGCAGGCGAGTCTTTTGGCTATTCTCACCCACTGCGCGTTCACCGTTATAGCCTACTACTAGATCTAGGCCAACCAATTTTGCTGTCACCCTAAACCACAGAATTCTACACTGTGTAAACAGAAAAATTGTAGAATTCTGTGCTATGAACAAATGTTCCATTACTGCTGTTAGCCTTTACTAAAAGTACTAAAAGCATACAATTTTGTCTGTGGGCAGTGGAGAGAGAGAGAAAGAGAGAGAGAGAGGGGTAGCACGAGAACTTCCGGGCAAAACAAAATGGCGACCCGCGTAGTTCGGCTCGATTCGAAAAGTTAAATAGCCATAGCATCTTTGTAGACGACCAAATTAATTTACTTTGTGTTTTAACTTCATTTTTTAACTTTGTTTTATGGTAAATTTGATCGTCAACACCGATAGTTATAGTAGACTGTCTAAGACAGTATTCAGAAAGAGATAGAGAGAGAGAAGAGGGGAGGAGTAGATCTTGCGAGAACATACGGGCAAAACAAAATGGCGACCCCCGTAGTTCGGCTCGATTCAAAAAGTGAAATAGCCATAGCATATCTTTGTAGTCGATACAATTAGCTTACTTTTGACGTAATTATCTTTTCTTTGCCTTCATCCATTTGATCATCCACATCGATAGAAAGTATTCCGAAATTAGGAAAAACAGGTCTTGTTTCACACCGGGTGAAAATAGCCTACAGTGGCAAGTCTCACCCAGGGTGAGAGGTCGATCGTATTTCTATTCTCACCCCGGCCCCGGGTGAGAATAGCACAGGGAACGCCCACCGGCTAACTTGCTCACTTGTCACACAGCAAGTGCTGTCCCTCTGCGGAACTCCCCACTGAAAGATATAGGAAATCTAGATCTTGATCTAGATCTAGATCTAGATCTAGATAACTAGATCTAGATCTATATAATCTAGATCTAGAGTCTAGATTCTAAGGGTGTTACATTATTCCGAGTCAGCTCTCATTTGAATTTGCCTCTCTGCTGGCCGTGTCACTTTTCTGCAGAACTGCATAGGCCTAGATCTAGATCTAGACTCTAGATTTCTAGATTTAGATCTATAACACTTGACTTTAAAAAAATATGACCCTAGAAGTAAAAAGCATCCGATCTACCAGAGCTGCTGTAACTCGGGTGAACTCTTGTAAAAAGAAAAAGAAACTACTTCTAGAACGTGTAGCCTTGTCTAGACATTGTCCAAACCTTTGCTCGTTTCCAGTTTCGCGTACTGTTTGACTGTTTGTTTACAAAATAAATCTCTTGCCGCTTCCTGTGCGGGAGTGCGGGAAAGTGCGTATAAATTGTGGACCGAACCGAATACATCTTCTTAGGTCCAGTGAAACAATTAATTTTGGTTTCTTTGGTGAGCTCGCCTACTCTGCCCACTGCGCGCCCACACTTATACCCAAGACAGAAGAATAACATTATAATACTAGGCCCTATTCATAACCTCTTTGAGTATCCTTTTTCAACCTAGATAAACAACAACACAAGTACCGTATTAGTAGAATTACTTTCCCCGGCTTAAAAATACGTAGAAATATTAATAAAAACTGTTTTTCGTTTCCAAAAACAGACAAACTACAAGTAGGCCTACGCAATCTAGATGAAAAGAGCATCAAAATAAATATTAGGGCCTACATATAGACCTACCAGTAACTTTTGCAGTCCCTGTACAACTACAATATTTCCGTGAAATTCAAATGATCTGCAAGGACAGTTCGCCCTCAATTTCAAATTCCAAACGGCTGCATTAATGTTGATCAATGTGGGTTACCGCTCTGGAAAAAAATGACAACTTTATAGACAGACCTCTATCTTTTAAATTATATTTATAGGCAGAAAGAGAGCGAGATAAAGTAAGAAACAGAGAGAGGGGAGGGGGAGACAGACAGGCAGAGACAGAGAGAGAGACACAGAGAG
>NW_004797482.1:840692-842031 GCF_000002075.1 Aplysia californica | reverse complement strand
TGGGTTTTTTTTTGTTGTTGCTGTTTTTTGTTTTAATTAATGTTTCACGGCGCTCGGAACTGCATACTTAGTTATTAGTAAGGTCATATGACATGGCGCGCTGGACACACCAAACATTAATTTCACTTGGAAGGAAATTTTGAATTTTGCCCGGGTGGCGGCCGAAGCCTACTCTGATTGATTTTGGACCACCAAGGGATATTATTAACGTGCGCCCTTTTCCGAAAAGGCTTGAGGTGTAGACCTTACCTACCATAAGATAAGGTGTGTGGTGTGGCTGAACAACAGCAGTTAGAAGGAGCCAGCCAAGGAGAAGCGGTAGAAAGGCTGCAAAAAGAGTCAGGAGCGAAGTGGAGGGGCAAAGGAGGTGAAGGGGTGGGGGCAGAAAGTGGAGACGAAGGCAGACAACAGAATAGTGTTAGGGAGCAGGAAAGAATGTGGAAGGAGAACATTTCAGAGAAGAAAATTTTCCGTCTCTATCCGCGAATATCGAACCCGAGATCTATTGAATGAGAGGGGAACACCTTAACCTCAAGACCACGAGAACCGCCGCTACGTATAGACGCTGGCACACACAGATTGAATTCAATAAATACTCCCCCCCCCCAAAAAAAAAACCCACAACCCCAACAACCCCCCAACAACAACAACAAAAAAACACTCACGTCTTCGGAATCGATCAATGGACCTATCAATTTGATGAAATAAGACCAAGGATCCGTGAAAGCTGAAAGTAAAAGTAAGAAAAAACATGACATCGTTTTTGTCGACACGCTGGGTTTTGATGTTTAGCCACGCACACGCACCTACACACACACACACACACACACACACACACACACACACACACACACACACACAGACACACACAGACACACACAGACACACACACAAACTCGCACACACAAGCACACATACACACACACACACACACAAACAACGATAAACAAAGACAGGTACGAAGTACCAGGTACATGCAGCGCGTGCCAGACTCACACTCACAGGAAGCGGCCGAGTCTTTCCTTCTCTCCCATCATGCAAGCGGGGATGGTTCGGGGGCAGGTAATAAAAAAATAAAAACTTTGCAAAAGAAACGAAACGAAAAAAAATAGAAGTGAGAAGTAGAGAGTAAGTAAGTTTATTCAGTGTTTAAGGCCATTGGCCCACATCACATCACACAAAACACTCATTTGATAAGTAAAGTTTCCATAATGAATAAGTACAGGTTGGGCACATATCTCTTATCATGTGTCAAACATTGCATGTTTCTGTCACTGGGCCGAGTCAGGCTGGGAGGGATTAACAATTTCCTTTGCTCTCTCTCTCTCTCTCTCTCTCT
>NW_004797482.1:828604-840592 GCF_000002075.1 Aplysia californica | reverse complement strand
TCATCATCATCATCATCATCATCATCATCATCATCATCATCATTGCCTTTCTTACCCTGCACCAGAATATTGGCCACTGACGAAACATATTTCACCGATCTAGAGAGAGGGCTAGCCTCTTGATGTGATTCCACGTCTTCCCACTTTTCTGTACATCAATTTATGAGATTCTTCTCCAGGTTCCACGAGGTCGTCCCCTTGATCTTTTACCCTGTGGATTCCATTCCAACACTTTCTTTGTTATGCAGTTGCCTGACATCCTGAGAGTATGTCCAATCCATTGCCACCGCCTTCTTGCTACTTCATCTCTGACTGGGATCTGTCTTCTTTTCCTAGCACTTCCTCTTTGGTGACCCTGTCTGTCCGATCTGATCCTCAGCAACCTTTTTAGATACTTGTTCAAGAAAACCTTCATCCTCTTTATGCATGTGAGAGACGCGTTCCATGCCTCACATCCATACAACAGGACTGACTTCACAGTTGAATTGAAAATCCTAAGCTCAGGTCCAAGTGAGATATCCCTGGTCTTCCAAAATCTTATTAAAAAATAATATGAAACTTGTCTGTGCTTTTTCGATGCGGGACTTTATTTTAGCACCTGTTCCTTCCTCTCTGTCAATTATACTCCCAAGACAGCAGAAGGATTAAACGTTTTCCTGTGCATTCCCTTCTACTGAGACCTGCTCCTTCCGTTGTGCATCTGTCCTTAGGACCTTTGGCTTTCCGGGATGGATCCTTAATCCAACAGACTCTGATAGCCTGTTTAATACCTAAGTCTTTGCTTGCATTTGTTCCTGGGTATGCAACAGAAGCGCCAAGTCGTACGCAAAATCCAGATGGTCCAACTGTGTCCATCCACACATATTATACACAAACACATATCTCATATAAGAGGCTGGTTGGCTGGTGCTCTGGTGTGGTTTGCTCCTGCCTTCCTATCAAACATAATTATGTCGTCCTTCTCTCCTCCTCCTCCTTTTTGTGTTTGTTTCTCTCCTGTAATACCTCTATCATTCGACACTTAAAATTAAGCCTGTGTTGCAAGTGCCGAAGATCTCTTACTAAAACAACAACAACAACAACAACAACAACAACAACAACAACAACAACAACATCAAACTAACCTCAAAGAACACAAAAAGCGACCCAACATAATAATGTATGCTCGCAAACAGACTCAGAGTCTCTCGCATGTGGAATGGCCGATGAAGTAAGATATTGTTGTTGTTCTATAATGATGTCTAAGCAAGACACAAAGGCCTAATCAATGTTTTGCAGCATTCTAATAGTATTTTGATAGTTCAGTTGAAACTCTCTAAGACAGGCATCCTGTGGCCGTCTTAGCCAGGTGGGCGTCTTAGCCAGGTGGGCGTCTTAGCCAGGTGGGCGTCTTACGCAGTCATTAAATATACTCCAAAAAACAAACAAAAAACCCACAAAAAAACAAACAAACAAACAAACAAACAAACAAACAAACAAACAAAACGCATGGGAGGAAACGGAAAAAATTGACGTTTGTGATTGTCTTTTACAGGTGACCATTAGAGCAAGTTCTGTAAGTATTCTGATAGTATTTGGATAGTAATAATAAAATAATAATAATAAATAGCATTTGTATAGCGCATGTCCCCACTCGAAAGCAAGCTCTATGCGCTTTACACTATATTATTACCCTAGACCATAGAACACTCAGAAACATTCTCAGCTTCCCGGGAAGCGTACAGTGCAAGCAGCTGGTCAAGCGCTCAAACACTAACAAACTGACACTTTCGGAACTGTTAAAGACGGCCATCTGTTTCGAAAAGTGGCCGTCTTATACAGGTGAACGTCTCATTCAGTGTCATTATGATGTAAAAAACCCCCGCATGGGAATAAAATGAAATATGGCCGTTTGTACAGGTTTATGTCTTTACACATGTGGCCTATAATAATTATTATATAGGAGGTTCGACTATGCTTGCTTTACATGTAAGTAAATTCACGTCGTTTACTATTTATTCCCTAACAATGATAAAGAGCTTAATAATAACAACTACACTACAGTTGCTGGTAGTTGAAAAAGGACAATGATTTAATGCACATAGGGCGTAGTCTGGAATATTAAACACACATGTGTGGCACAGTGGCGCCCCCATAAATGTACAACACCAGCAGGCAGTCTTTGCAAGGCTCACCCCGAAAGAAGACTGTCTCCAGTTTGCTTCTAATTTATTGGTTGAGGTAATTAATAATTCATTGGTTTAAATCATTAATATTATTGACTTTTGACTCACGGAGCAAGATCTGACTGACAGCTCCCTGTATCAGGCACAACAAACTTGCGGTACACGGGCGGACAGTGTGCGGGCCTTTCCTCAGTACATGACGTACACCTAACTGTAGGCGACCAGCTCCAGTGGTCTTGAGGTTAAGGTAATGGCCTCTCATGCAATAGGTCACGGGCTCGAATAAGAATAGCGACGGAATGTTGTTATCTAAAAAAAATTCTCTTTTCACACCATTTCCTGCTCTCTAACAATGTTCTGTCATCTGCTTTCGCTTCTATTTTCTGTCCTCACCACCCTAACCCCTTTTGCCCCCCTCCTCTGGGCTTCTGACTCGTTCTGCAGCCTTTCTACTCCTACTCCTTTGGCTCCTTACTGCTGTCTTTCAGCCACACCTCTGATCCTATGGTAAGTAAGATCTACATCAGGCTGCTCTGATGAGCGCGACACATCTCGGAGGTCCCGTGTACAAGTTGCGCACATTAAAAATCCCTGGATGGTCCAAAATCGATAAGAGTTGTCTTCGGCCGTACCCAGGCAAAATTCACAATTTCCTACCGATTGAAATTGTTTAATATGACATTATGCAGGGGTGAGAGCCCAACCCAACAGCAACAACAAAAACCCCCCGAAAAAAAAACAATAAAAAAACTCACACACCTATCTGTGGCCTGAGCAAACGCTTCTACAGGACTAGCAGTGGCGTGCGGTGGGGTAGGGTTCCGTTTGCATTTCTATCTGGACCTCTTCACCGAAAGTTACAACAGCTGACTAAAATCAAGGCAAAATTTTAATAAGGATAATTAAACGAAAACAAAACATACTATATGTGAAGCAGCGTGGAGGAATCAGGCTCTCGTCAAAATAATCAAAGAGAAGAAACTTGCTGGAGGACAAAACACAAACACCAAAAGTGAATGAATACAGTCGACTCCGCTTGCGTTGAACTCACTTGAGTAGATCTTCGGTCTTAAGTTGATCTTTTCCACGGGTCCCAGC
The DNA here is from genome assembly GCF_000002075.1 of Aplysia californica. Taxonomy (NCBI): domain Eukaryota; kingdom Metazoa; phylum Mollusca; class Gastropoda; order Aplysiida; family Aplysiidae; genus Aplysia; species Aplysia californica. The sequence continues at coordinate 837,329 of NW_004797482.1, read as the reverse complement.
ACTTCTTTTTTTTTTTCTCTACGGATCCCAACGGTCTAGTTGAACTTCGGATGAATTTTTTCACTCATCAGTAGTCGACTGTAGTTGCAAAGAGTAAATATTCACGTTAAAATTTGAACTGTTGCTGTTTTTGTACAATGCAATTGATGCTGCTGCAAACTACGAGTATGTTGTCCGTAAAATACGTGTATCAAACTCCTTCACTATTTTGTATTCTTCGAGGCAGAAACGTTTGTAAGCATATTGCATGCTTCTAAAATTTTGTGAGATCGATCAAATTCCGCAATGTTAGTCGTGATGGGCAAACACTTGCCGTGTGTGGCCCTCTAGGTAACACAAATCACATGACCCATGTGGCCCTTTGTGGAACCCGAATTTGACACACACAGTCTATTGGAAAGTTATACACATTGACGTGTATAATATTATGTGTCACGGCGCGATAGAATCAGGCGCTCGTCAACTTTGGGGCATGTGGAGTTATTGGTGTCACATTTCAGCTTGTTTATTGGCATTGGTTTCGATGAAAAGAAAACTTTTTATATTGAACTTCAAGTTGAGATATTTGCGATTGAAGGAGATGGGGGTCGCCTTATTTCAGTCATAGAGTTATCGAGAAAATGGCCACCAAAGTTTGGTTATTTCCATAGCTTGATAGTCCATGGAATCTGAAAATATACGTTTTCGTGCCTTTAAATAATCCATGTTTTTAAGTGAAGCCCATATGTGAATGACTTTTTTAAATGGACATAAAAGATGATGAAGCAATAATTGAAATTTCGTTAAAAAAAAAGTCAAACCGCAGGAAAAAAAGCCAATTTCTTGAACTTCATTATTTTGACAAGCGCCTGACTTCACCACGCTGCCTCACATATGACTAAGACAACACACTCTGACATTCTTCCTATTCCCTACAGAACGCACCATTTGACTCTATTGGGGACTAACTGAAGGGCAAGAAGAGAAAGGTTACCCAAGCATGTATTGACTGTGAAGAGCAAAGAGCCGCGCCCATGACAGTGCCTGGTCCAGAATATTAATAATTCAATTCTATGGTTTTACCTCAATATCCATGAGTGTTCTCAATATTCTCAAGCACACCCTGTCCTTCAGAAAAGTCGGCGCAATGCCATAATCTAGACCTATCTTTCCTGCTTGCCTCCAGCCCTTACAAGAACCCAAACTTTAGTAGCATGACCAATCGCAAGAGTTGATTCAATGTCATGCCACATTTTTGGGATGAAGGTTATTTGCTGTAGACAAAGGCCTCGACCTCTCTTCGCTCGGAATAATAATTCCTGTCCTTGCTGCGTATTTTATAACAGTAATGAATAGACTTAAAGTTTAAGGTGAAAATGCCCAACAGCACTAGTAGGCGTATTAACTAAATTAACTTATCTACCTAGTGCCCATTGCCCAACCGAAACATTAGATTCAGTTGATACAGTCGTTTTTAGCCAAAACATTTAGGGCACTTGTAACACTATAAAGTCTTGCAAAAACAGAAGATTAGAGCTGTTACATAAACAAAAGAGTAACACACACGACAACGAAGGAAGATACACAACGACGATAGAAGATGTTTGAAAGGAAAGAATGATCAAACCACACAAGAGCACCCCCAGTCGAAGCCAACCAGGATTTTCTTTTAAGTGGGGAGGGGGTGGGACGTAGAAGCTGCTATTTTGACACAATTAATTCTATCACATCCTTCCAATTCAAATAATTATGTCTGTGTTACTGCGCCACGGATCTGATACATCTGAGGCGTCGAATGAAAACAGCCAATTACAGGGCTCCTAGCCTGCGAACCACACGGCAGTGCAAAGTCAGTCTTTTGTTTGCACGCTGGGCCCGATAATGGACGGTCTTGATTCGGTCACCAGAGGTCAAAGGTGTTTTTGGTTTAGATTTAGTAGATGTTTCACGGCGCTTGCAACTGCATAAAGTCATATGAGCGCCAAGAGGTGGATGTCAACAGAGAAGTCCTTACAGGGAATCAGGCTTACTCTGCTCACCTCTCTAGCGTCAATAGCACAAAGTCTGCTTCGACTATCAAGGCACCCCGGAAATAGCGGGTCACAAGAGTGTGACAAACAGATAAAAGAAGTACAGTAGAGGAAAAAAAACGATAGTAAGGTATTAGGAAAGAAAAAGCAGCAGTTCCCTGTTGCAGGTCAGGCACAGTTATGAGCATGGCATTGATGAATCAGCCCATTTACAATTCTACTGAGCATAAGAATATATTAATGCTCCCCCCTCCCCCCTTTTTTTTTGGGGGGGGGGGAGAATGGCCTAAAGACACTTCATCCAGTAGCACTGCCCCGGGTGATAAAATGGGTCTCTACTTTAACTTCTGGGACAAATCTGATGAAGCAAGGCAAAGGTTTGTTTGGCGTAGTGTGTGATGCTATTCAAAATATCAATCATGGTTTTTGTCGAGCTTGTCAAAGATTTGTCTTTCCAGACATATCAAATTAGAATGAATACCAAATTTCTTGTTAATAAGCTCACATAGAAGGCTTGTCATCTCGTAAATAACCTTTTCGGCATTGAAAGGGGCGTTACACCGTTGTGGCGCTTTACACGTTATCTTTAAGGCAACTGTACCGAACAGTGTGTGTACCTAAAGAAAGGTAGGTCTACCAAATGTCGGATTTTGACCATTTTGAGTTAAGAGCTGTGCCTAATAGGAAATCCAATGCTGAACACAGTGGGTTTAAAAAAAAGTTGAGACATCTTAAGTAGTTTTTGAGATATTGCATATTTTGTGAGGTATGGTATAAAGATCTATTTTTGATAACATTAGCTTTTAAGTTTAAGACACATTCAAAATTGAAAAAAAATCTATGATTTAATTGTTTCCTATGTATTTATTCATGGAAAATGCATTTCCAATGTGACATTCCATTGACAGCACAGCATGCAATATCATGATTAGAATTCAATGGTAAAACATAGCTGGGAAGAGAAAACATGCTTCAAGAATAGATTTTAACACCTTTTAAAAGCATTTCTCATAACTCTTTAAAAAATACCCTAGTATCAAAATTATTCAAAATAAAATATTTAGTAGTCAAATCAATGAAAACCCTTTTAACACATAAAAAAAAATTGTGGAACTATCATCTTTTAATGGAAACACATTTTGATTTTAAAAAACCCCGGATTTTTTGGGGTCGTTATCAGCCTGTAGCTCAAAATGGTCTGTGGCGACTTTTGGTACCTTTCTTCAGGCACACACACCCTAAAATATCGTCCTTAAGCCCTAAACCATGGTTTTTGGACTGCCTATTACAAGCGTCTTTGGTGTAGCGATTTGCCTAGGCTTAAACGTTCTTATGCTCTGAGTCTGAGTGCCTAGGCCTAGGTGCTTCTGCGTTGTACGCTGAAGATATTGTGTTACTTTCCACTGTAGGATGAATTTCAATCGAGTATCTCTCTGTGTGTCTGTTTGGACGTTGCATATATCCCTCTCAACCCAGGGTAGCCCTAACAGGTAGACTCGAGGCATGCAGTCCACCTTCTAAACGATCTACTTTGTGTCGTGGGGGGTGAAAAGTATCTGCAAATTACCCTACTGTATTACCATTGTGTTCAGAGCGCATATACGCATACTGCGCAGTTAGACTAAGACTTAAGTGCCAAAATCGGGGTACAGATCCCAATGATCATCGACGTAGACACACTAACTTTGCCATGGCAAGCACCATTAGCTTTATTCGTGGCACGAGTATAAAGACTGCACAAATTACGTTGAAAAAACGTCACATTTTCATCACTACTACTTTTGGAGGTCACTGATCTCATCATCATTCACACCAATTGCATCATCCGCGTATTACACGTTACATCTATGGTGCTGTTTGCAAATGGTCAGCCTCCGCTTGTTTTTACGTGTTTTTTTCAGGAGGGGTGGGGGGAGATTCAATTTCGTATCATGGATATAACCTAGGGCGACTTTGAAGCCAATATTTTTATTTGGTAAAAAGTTGCATCTTTATACAATGCTAATATTATACGGTATAAATTTGAATGTTTCATGCCATGTGCAGATAAGAATCGAGAGTCATATGCATGGCGTGTGATGTCTGAGTACAATGCTGTATCACAGACCTGTTAAAAGGGGTCGCATATCTAATGACGCCAAAAAAAACCCAACAACCCCCCCCCCCCGAAAAAACCCAACAACAACAACAACAAAAAACGTTTGCTCTTTTTCATCACGTAAGCACGTAACTAGGCCGAAAAGACTCCAGTAAAGCCAACCAACACCATGGGTCCCTTAACTTGTCATTGTGCAAGTTACGTGGATAGGTAACTAATTATGAATGTAATGAACCAACCATACACCAGACTCCACACGAATAGAGGTCTGCTGAAAAACTACAACAAAAACAAACAACAAAAACTCTCGTCACACAAATTAATGTCATATGACATTTATTCAACTCTCTTGATTTGTCATTGTCAGCAGGTCTAAAATTCCACTTCAATGAAAAGAACAGAAAAAAATACCCCGTTCAAACCTCTTTGAAAAATAGTCATGAGACTGATTCTTCTACTGTAGGCGTGATGAAAACTTTTTATATACCTGTTATTATTCCATTCTCATTGGCACTGTAATCTTGGAATATGAGAATGCGAAAAGACTGAACGGGGATGGAGAAAAAAGGAGGGGGGGGGGTTGTCTTGTCGGTGTTAAATACGTGCCGTGGCAAGTACCTTTCTAATGAGAACTGTGGGTCCATATTGCGAAACATGAATAAATAATTGTCCACTAGTTGGGATTAGAAAAAAAAAGTTGTTTCATTATCTATGGTATCGGTTGCATGTGATTCAGAAACACCTGTGAGAAATCCAGATTCTAAATGATCCCCCCTCCCGAAAATAAAATAAATAAATAAATAAATAAATAAAACGTGTGTATTTACCAGCTGGTTTGATTCTTCTTTCAACAATAAGTGTGATCACAAAATTCAGGTGTTCTTTTTTTTCTTGTGTGTTCTTATTTTTTAGAATACCGGTGCATATTAATATATTCATTATGTATTTGAAAGGATTGGTGTAGGCCTACATTGAACGAGCCCATATGCATGAAACAGAGCATATCATTGTTTTAGCTGTCCAATTTCTTAAAAAATGCAATATGAAGCGCCTAGAGCCTACCAAGGAGTGAAAACTATAGAAGTATCTTCATTATAACGAAGGACCATTTTCTGAAAGAAATGTCCAGAAAAAGGAATGCTTTCTAGATCTATAGAATATTTGAATAGCTTGCAGACGAAATACTCCTACGCTTATTTTGTTCAAGATACTAAGCCTATAAATTGTTTATTTAACTATAAAGTTGAGGTCATCGCAGACAGTACCTGCTCATAAATGCACGTCCGCGTTCTCCTCAGGATTCGCGTTATATAAAGTAGTCAGTTTTTTAAAAGTAGTTATAGTAAGGTTTTACTGCGCTCTCAACTGCATAAGGTCATATGAGCGCCAAGGGGTGGATGTCAACAGAGAAGTCCACAGCGAGAATCAGGCTTACTCTGCTCACCTCTCTAGCCTCAACAGCACAAAGTCGTAATAGGTCATGGTTATGGTCACTTCGCCATGATGATGATAATTATGATGATGATGATGATGATGATGATGATGATGATGATGATGATGATGATGATGATGATGATGATGATGACGACAGTGCTTTGGTCATGGTTATGGTCGGTTCGCCGTTACACGCAGAAGACGTGGATTCGCTTCACAAGAGAGGATTTTTTTCTCATCTTTCAATGAAGTTTCTCCATTTGCTTGCTTGGATGTTGAATATTATGCCCCTCTCAGCCCCGGTTCGCTCTTTCAGACAAAACCTAAGCAGCCCACCTACCAAACGCCCTACATTTTGGCTATTGAGTGTATTACTTTTTCTGTAATAGAAACTCTTTGAAATCTTTGTCACAGTTATCTCGAGATTTCTTATCTACAATTTAAACCGTTTAATATTTTTCTTTTTATAACTTTTGATCGGATATCTTGGTTCTTTGTGGCATTCTCCTTAGAAAAAATCTATTTTGATTTTTAAAAATTTATATTCAGGTTATGATCATATAATTCTGAATACACACCTTCTCCTAATGACCAGTTTTACCCCCCCCCCCCAAAAAAAAGCCAACAAAAAAACCCATGTCCGAATCGACACAACCGTGTGGTAAAGAAGTGCACAGTGTCTAAAGTCGTACTTATGAGTGGGTGAGTGCCTGTGTGTGTGTGTGTGTGTGTGTGTGTGTGTGTGCGCGCGCGTGTTTATGTGTGTGTGTAAGAGAGAGAGTGTGTGTGTGTGTGTTTATGTGTGTGTGTGTGTGTGTGTGTGTGTGTGTGAGAGAGAGAGAGAGAGAGAGAGAGAGAGAGAGAGAGAGGGAGAGAGAGAGAAATGGATAGATACAACGAGGGAGAGAGAGAGAGAGAGAGAGAGAGAGAGAGAGAGAGAGAGAGAGAGAGAGAGAGCGTGCTTGTATGTGTCCATGAGTCATTCTTTGTATCATATTCTTAAAAATACAACAATACCTGTGAGCTACTTATCAAATTAATGTCTGTGTCTCAAAATAGACAGTGACAATGACAATGACAATCTTTATTCATCACGCACGGAGAAATTTGTCTTTGTCGTTTACAAAGCTAAGGTGCATTCACACATACGCTCACAACAAGACAGAACATTAGTAATAATAATAAACATCTAACATGCTGAAACACCCCCTCCGTAAAACTCTCTATGTCTCTCTCTCTCTCTCTCTCTCTCTCTCTCTCTCTCTCTCTCTCTCTCTCTCTCTCTCTCTCTCTCTCTCTCTCTCTCTCTCGGTTTCAGATGTCAGTGGGTGGCTATGGTCGCAGCATTATTCCACCTTTTTTAAGAACATTTATTTTCTGCAGATATTTAAAGTTACTTGGGTCTCTACCAATTATTATTTCTTATGCCTTTCTGATAAAATTGTTTATTTTTATGATGTGCTGCCTTCCTAAATTGCTACCATAGCAAGAGATACCAAAATTTATCAAAGTTTTTATTGTGTTGGTGTATAATATCTTTAGGATAGATGGATTTAGATTGAAAGACCAAAGTAGACAAATGATACACACACTTTGCTATTTTCCAAACTCACAACCACGACAGAATAATAATATTTTATTATATAGTAGAGGGTTTTACGGCGCTCGCAACTGCATAAGGTCATTTGAGTGCGATTAGTAATATGAGAACACAGAATGTCGCGAAACCATAGTCATCAAATTATCGTGCTGCATGTTTTCTAAATCCCTATATTGTTATCATAATAGAGACTACTTTCCGTGGACACTCCTCTGTAGAGTACATTTATCCAGTATCTCGGTCGTTCTGCTGGGATGTTGTATCCCAGCCTAAATTAGCCGTGAAAGGCAGGGTCCGACGCCCACCTCCTGAATAATGTACGTTGTGTCGATGATGGGCACAGATGTGAGGCAGCGTGGTGAAATCAGGCTCTCGTCAAAATACTTAAAGTGAAGAAACTTGCATTTTTCCGCAGGTTTGTGAATTTTTATCAAATTTTTGTTTTTGGGCTCAAACCTTTAATGCCCATTAAATAACTCATTTCTGTGTCGATTTTTTTAAAGAACGTTGATTAAAGACACAAAAAATGTAAATTTTCAGTTACAACAGGCTTTTAAGCTATGGAAATAACTAATCTTTGGCGGCCATTTTCTCACTAATTTTATCTCTGAAAACAGGTGACCCCCATCTCTTTCTTTCAAAGATACCTCGAATTGTGTTCAAGATAAATTGATGTTATTTTCTTCTAAATAAAGTCAAGTGAACAAGCTTTAAGATGATACCATTAACTCTACATGCCCAAAATTTGACGAGAGCCTGATTCCACCACGCTGCCTCACAAATGATTCATGCATCACATCCAACATCAAAGAATCAAATGGTTCAGACATCTAATACGATTACCTACACACCATCCAGCACAACATGCTTACATAAAAAAAATTCAGTGGCTACAAGGCTAGAGGGTGACCGAGAAAGACCTGGATAGATGAATGGAGTCAAGGAAACACTAACAACTCATGACATCCCCCTGATCCAAGGTCTCCGGCTGGTGGTAGAGAGATGCCTCTTTCTTCCCATGACACCCAAAAGGGTATAAAGGGCGGATAAAAGTAAAATAAAAGTAAGTAAATATCGATGAGGGCGTATAAACACCTACCCTTTTCATATAATATTAGGGGAAAAAATTAATGTTATCTCCCCCTGCAGCTTACCTCCCTTAATGCTGTTGGGTTGAAAAATATTTATTTTCCTGTAAACAAGCAGTGAAATCGATATCTAAAAACTAGCCTGGTCAAAGTTTCTCAAATTTGCATAATTTAGACGAATGTGGCTAATCGTTTGTCACATGACGTGTTCCTTTTACATACTGTTATTTATAATGCTAGAAACTGAATCATGTTCATATACTATATCATAGAGTTACAAAACCCATTTACAGTGTAGCAGAGTGGACTCATTTTCGCGAGCAAATGTAAATGTTGCCTCTATACTGTACATGTGTGGGTGGGAAGTGTTTTTTGTTTTGTTTTTATGGGAAGTTCTCTCTCAGCGAGATGCAGATACACACACACACACACACACACACACACACACACACACACACAAACACACGCACACACACACACGCACACATACACGTAC
>NW_004797482.1:824042-828095 GCF_000002075.1 Aplysia californica | reverse complement strand
GGGGAGAGATGTTATTCTGCATTCTCATCAAGTGACTGAACCATATTTTCCTTCTTGATGATCATTTATAATCTTATGTTATGCCCCAGGACCAGTTTCATTTGTATTTTTTGTTTTAGTAGAGGTTTTACGGCTCTCGCAACTGCATAAGGTTATATGAGTGCCAGAAGATTAGAGGTGTTACAAGAGAGTACATGTAACAAACATAAAAAAGAAGACGGGGAGATTAGGGCGATAGAAGTTTGATAGGAAAGAAGAAGCAAACCACACCAGAGCACCCGCCAACCACCCACCATTTGTATTTAATTACGCGCACACTCGTTTCTTAAGCAGTCTTTGTTAGTGATATTGAATAGTTTTCGGAGGCATTTCACCTCTCTGGCAATGATCTTCCCTTTTTCTGTTGACACGAAGGACATTGGTACGTCAGTGTTAGAAAGAATATGTGAGGTAAAACTGAAGAAACTGGCATTTTCTAGCCAGTTTGACTATTATTATCGATATATGTTTTTGGGGCTCCACACCTTTTATGCAAATTCAAGGACACATTTCTGTGTGGATTTTACTGAGAAACGTTGATTAAAGGCACAAAAATGTAAGTTTTCAGTTACCATGGGCTCTCAAACTATGGGACTAACCAAACTTTGGCGGCCATTTTCTCCCTAATTAACCCCTGAAACAAGGCGACCTCCACTTTTTTCAATTGCGGATATCCTGACTTCTATTCAAAATAAATTGGTACGTTTTTCCATCAAAGGCAAGACAATTGGACAGGCTTTATGGTGATACCAGTAACTCCACATGCCCAAAAATTGACGAGCGCCTGATTCCACCGCGTCGTGACACATACTATTATTATGCTGTTGATAAGTTGTCCTTTTACTTCCATTGGTAGGTTTTATGGGTGAGTAGTGGTGACGATTGGCAGGTTATTTCTTTTGCTTCTTGAGTCCTCATTTCAATATTTCTCTGTCCCTCTCCAAACTTAGTGAAGTTTAAGTTAGATTTTTGCGGCACTTGCAGCACAATAAACTCATACAAGTGCCGAATATTACAGGTGTTACAAGAGGGTGACACACACATAAAAGGAGGAGGAGAAATACCGACAATAGATATTTGACAGGAAATAAGGGGCAAAAACACCAGAGCACCCGCCAACCATCCACCCTGTTCAATTTCGCATTGTGTGAAATAAGTGTGCTCCCCATTAATTTTTGAGGAAGCGTGGTGAAATCAGGCGCTCGTCAATATTATTATTTAAATGCAATTTAAGAAACAGGCGATTTGCCGTCGGTTTGGCAATATATATATATTTTTTCTAAATCTTCTTGGCTAAACTTCTTTTATGTCCATTTTAAAACGCACATTTCTGTGTGGAATTTGCTGGAAAAACGTTGAATAGAGGCAAAAAAATGTAATTTTCAGTTTCCCAGGGATCTCCAGCTATGGAATTTATCAAACTTTGGCGGCCATTTTCTCTCTATTTTTACCACTGAAACCAGGCGACCCCCACCTCTTTCAATCACAAATATCTCGAATTCTGTTGAAGATAGATTATGATTACTTTTCACTGAAATCAAGACACATGAACAAGCTTTAAGATGATACCAATAACTCCATAAAATATGACCAAATATTGACGAGCGCCTGATTCCACTGCGTCGTGACACATTTAGATTCCACAACCTGTCTGCCTTGTGTCCCGTGGGTTGAGACGTTCAGTTGGCCCAGTTTCTGCTGACTTTTATTACCTCTGTTTTAGCAGTGGTGATTCTCATCTGGTATTCTTTGCATCTTTAACAGGCTTTTTTGTATGCTCTTGCAAGCTGTTGTTGTATGCATTTTAGGATACTCTGATCATCCACGAACAGAAATTCATGTGCGCTAGTGTTGTCTTTATATGAAGACCTAAACAGAACAACAAGGTTAAGTCAAATTTTCCTAAAAATAGAGTTCTGCAGATCATTCGAAAGCAGCGACAAAGGGTTATCTGTTCATACTCGTAGCGCTGTCAAAACGCTATTCCGGTCCTATGCCCGGTTATTTTTATTCAAAGATGAGAAGCCTAAATGCCAAGGTAAAGTCTGGAAAAAAGTCTATTTAAGCCCTCTTATCGGAAGTTACTTGTATGTAATTCACGAATGAGGTTTTTGCTGACGTTCTCGAAATCAACTAAAGGTTAATTGCTCTTGGTGTTGTTCTCAGGGTTCATATGTATTTGCCTTTCTCGGAGAGCAGACATCGAGCTCCAACACCTAAATAATAATAATGGATTGCATTTATATAGCGCATATCCACTTATGCAATGCTCTATGCGCTTAACATGATACATATTATGGATTTACAAATCAATTTTAAAGGTATATAGTGTTACATACTTATGCAAACACATATTCACTCACGCACGCACCACACACACATACATACACACATACACACATACGTACAAATGCACATACGCACATACAAACTCACAACGATCTACAGCTTGGATGCATTCTGTCTAATCGAAATATGATGAAAATAGAAATGATTTTAGTTTCTTCTTAAAAATTTCTAGATTTTCTGCTTCTCTGAAAGTTTTTGGAAGCCTATTCCAAACAAGTGGGGCAAAATATGAAAAAGAGCGTTGGCCATATGATTTGTAATTTATTTTAGGCTTAACAAGGGTTGTTTTGTCACTTGATGATCTGAGCGTTCTAGGAGGCACATAGGGTGTTAAAAGCTGTTTTAGATAGTCCGGTGATAAATCATTTAAGCACTTGTAGCAAGTTAAACAGATTTTATATATTATACGCTCTTTCACTGGGAGCCAGTGTAATGCTTTTAAAATAGGAGTCACATGATCATGCTTTAGTTTTTAATTATTTTGGCAGCAATATTTTGTACTCTTTGTAGTTGTTGTAACTGTTCACCAGCCAGTAAGGAATTGCAATAATCAATCCTTGACAATATAAGTGATGTTAGTAAAGTTTTGGTGACACCAACAGATAGATATTTTCTAATGCTCCCTATTTTCTTCAGCTGGAGATATAGATTTTTACAAAGATTGGATACATGGTATTTCATTGACATATCTTGATCTAGCACCCCACCTAAATTTCTTATTATAGTTTGGGCTGATATTTCGTAGCCATTGGTGTTTATTCTGATATTGTCGATTTCATTGCATGCGCTGCTACGAAGAAATAATATTTCGGTCTTGTCCTCATTTAATTTTAATTTGTTCTTGAACATCCATTTTCTTATATCATTGATACATCTGGCGATTCTATCTATGAGATTGTGTACATTGTCAGTTGTAGTGAATCCATACAGCTGTGTATCGTCTGCATAAAGATGGTAATTGAGGGCCTGTCAATAACTGTACGCTGGCATAAATTAATTTTAAAAGTTCTGTTTGATATTTTTGGTGATTTTGAGTCACAAAGACCATGAGTTTAGAGAACAAAATTGTTCTATCTACTCTATTAAAATCGTAAGATTATTCAGTCTTTATCAAGATATTCAAAGAATTGTATTTTTAAAAAGTTTAACATCTTGAGAAACTCAAAATACTTGACGTCAAATTTTATCAAATCAAAGAAATGAGCAGATAGAACTTTGTAACTGAGTAGCGAGTATTCAATGTCTCTCCCATTTTCACTGAGCCATCCGAGATCCTCACCCTTTGTCCAATCTCTCTTCTCACGCACGCGTAAACTCACACAGAAAATCCACAAAATTAATTAATATGTCCCGTTCCAAATCATTAAATCTACCACAGGTAAGGTTTCGCGTTCTCTAGTAGTTATATATTGCCACCTGTTCGATGAAATGGTTGTTAAGTTGCAATTCAATTTGCCTTCCAGCAATAACTTACACCAAGATTGCCTACCTCTGATCCCTTCAAAGGCTCGGATGGCTATGCTCCTATTCTCTCTTTCTTTCTTTTTCTCTGTCTCTGTCTCTGTCTCTATCTTTCTTTCTCTGTCTTTCTTTCTACCTCTTTCGCTGCCCCCTCTCTCTCTCTCTCTCTCTCTCTCTCTCTCTCTCTCTCTCTCTCTCTCTATT
>NW_004797482.1:820632-823356 GCF_000002075.1 Aplysia californica | reverse complement strand
ACCCCTCCCACATAGGAATCGAACTCGCATCATCTCTGCGCGATAGCGAAGTGCCTAACTGTTACATCACTGACGCTGGTAAAATATTTTTGTTAGGTCTATTGTTTGTACACGTAGAATTAAAACAAGGAAAGAATAAACCCTGGATTAATAGATCTAATTACTCTACCTATCTCGTGGTAACTAAAGTTGTCATTTAATTTGGACATCCAAACGTTGAACACTGAGCCTTTATTTACTTATTTTAAAAAACTAATTTGTCTATTGTTTTTGTCTCCTTTGACTCATTTTCTTAAGCTGGAGGGTTTGCACATTTTAAACAATTGGTTTAGACATTATGATTTGCTCTTCTGCGGCTAGTCTACACTCAAACCTCCCCCCTGTCGACTGCCTTTCACCACGAGTTTAAAATTACATTAAGCCTGTCCATATAAGTACACATAAAATGAACTGACAGTTAAACGCACACCAATATGAGTAGTCCCACGCCAGACGTAATTCAAATATTCAGACAGATGGTGTTAGTTTAGGTTTTGCTTTCATAGCTGAAGCGTTTCTAATGCAATTCATATATTCCCGAGCACACAACTGGCTAATTATACGTTAAGTAATGGAGAGATCGCCTGGAGATAAACAGCCAGCCCTACCACGAGTTGGCGAATAAAAATGTAAGTGTAACATTTTTGGATCGTAGTTTTTACTAGACTCTTGCGACATTTCTGGGACTGTTAGGACGCAGGGGACGTATGGAGTAGCAGAAAGGGTCACATGTCCCCCTTTCGATCGAGAAATTTTTTATCCTTCAGTTTTAATGATATTGTTTCGTTTCTGGAAGAAACCGAGTAAACTTCATATTTCGGTGGAAGGATCGTTTGGATTGGTATTTTGCAAAAAGGACCTAGGCAGTAAGTTACCACTTTGTAAGCTATCACCTGCCAGTTTCGCAGTGACCACCGAGTGATATAGACCAGGTGAGTTCGCCCTGAGTGCATGTCGTGCAGACACACAGCCAGCATGGGTCCCGGAGCTGTGTTTTATATTGGTCACTATTATGTTTTAATGTGACTGCGTGTTTTATTGTTCATACTGCTGTTGTTTCGGGCATAATACAACTCTCATAATTTATGTTTGCTGTAGCTGGTTCTTGTGCTTGTGATGATGATGATGATGATGATGATGATGATGATGATGATGATGATGATGATGATTTATCTAATCATAGTCTTGGTGAAGCCTCAGAGGCAATACTTTCGACTATATTCAAAATGCTATCTAGATCTACTTCTTACTTAAACGTGTGTACCAAAGTCTCCGTATCACTTAAAACTGCGTTGAAACAACGATGGCAGTGATCATGGTGAATTAAGTCAGGAAGTGGAGGGTAATGTAAGAGAACAGGATAAAAACACGCTCTGAACCCGCAGTAGCAAGAGACACCATGTCAGGCAAATACCAGCATTAGATAAGATAAGATGAGATAAGTTAGTACTTTATTATTCCAGAGGGAATTTTTTTTCTTGGCTGTACAGAACCGTAAAAACACATGCAGGTATTCATAAAAAAAAAAATAATTATACATTACTCTCATTTAAATTCAATTTGAAAAGAGAAGTAAAGCTAACACAATGTACTTTTTACAGCAAATGCATCATTCCTCATTATCGAATATTCATCATCAACAACAACACACCGTCAGTGGCATCATCATTATCGTATTTTCATCGACAGCACCATCATACCAGCAGCGCTGTCATCATTGCTGTGTTCTCATCACCACAGCAACTTCAAGTACTATCATTATCGTATTTTCATCGACAGCACCGTCATACTCTGTACCAGCAGCGCAATCATCATTATCGTGTTCTCATCAACAGCGCCATCAGTGGCATTATCATTATCGTATTTTCATCGACAGCACCATCATACCAGCAGCGCCATCATCCTTATCGGGTTCTCATCAACAGCACCATCATCATACCACAACATGACAGAGAGCTATCTTTTCTCAGCCCTGGTCTAACACACGACAAACCTCACTCGACCACCACTCACTTTTTACTCACGCTCTCTCACCTAAACTGTGCCCGCTCACATTATTACACGCGGGTGGACAGCGTTATTTTAACACCTGTATTTTATTCCTAACGCTCGCGGCCTCAATACATAGGTACGACGTAATTTATTTACCGCAGTTTAGATGTGTGTTGTTTTTAAGTCCCCCTTTTTTGGATTTTTATTCTCCTTCAAATCGGGACGTGTAATTGATTATCGATAGACCTCCATTCAGGGTTAGTTTGATGACCTGCCACAAAACTCGAGGGTGTTGATTATTTATTGTATTGCAAATTTTTAGGATAACACCCGTCTGTTTGTGCTTTCCTGATTATTTATTTATTGCAAATTTTGAGGATAGCATCTGTCCGTTTGTACTTTTCACCGAGGTCCCGTGATCATGTGAGTATTTTGAATATTTTCTTTTGTTTCAATTGAATTTAAATCTATTCTTTTCGAGGATTTGACCGAGAAAGTAAAATGCGCGGACAGTTGTCTGTCGAGCGTAGCGCAGCGTTTACATAAATTCTAACTGGTCCACCTTTGGAAACCTTTTTAAAATTTGCTGATGTTAAGAAGGAAAAAAAAGATATTAAATATGATTAAAAAGAACACATATTATCCCAGTTTAAAATAAAAAAGCAGTGTTTCATTTTAATTATTAAAATAGTA
>NW_004797482.1:819021-820532 GCF_000002075.1 Aplysia californica | reverse complement strand
CTACCCCCCAACCTCCCCCCAACCCCACCAAAAAAACAAACCCAGACCAACCAACCAACCAACAAACAAACAAACAAACAAACAAACAAACAAACAAACAAGAAACAAAAACAAGAAAAAAAAATTGTCTCAGGCTAGATTTTACAAGTGTTAAATGAATCAGAATGGTAGGGTAATGTAGAACGAATGTCTCTCCTCATCTTACACGTTTGATTAAACAACAAGTCATTATGGTACCTGAGACACACCCAGGTAGATGCCCAATATCGAGACAATTTGTGCTTTGTTGCAACATGGATACAAATGTAGAGTTACTTTCCCAGAACATAACATCTTTATAAAGCTTAAGTTTTCATCACGTCAGCACGCTGATAATTAATGTACTATGCCTACAAAGCAAAATTATTTATCAGGAAAGAGAGGGAAAAAACTCCTTTTTTCTTTTTGAAATTTTTTTATTTTTTTTTACTAAATGTACATTATGTAGGCCCTAATTTTGCTTGCTTTTTTCAACCTTTAGAATTAAAATCTCGACAGAATAGTTCTTGAGCACATGCAACCCGTTACACAGCAGATTAAGAAACTGCCTCAGTTTTAAACGATCAAAAATGTTGGGCTTAGTATTTTTGTCAGCTTTACTTCTCGTTTCACATTCAATTTTAATGAGAGTAATAAATAATTTAAATGTCTATATTTATACACCTGCATGTGCTTTTACGGTCCTGTACAGCCAAAACAAAAAATGATTCCCTCTGGGCCAATAGCGCAAAATCTTATCTTTTCTTATCTTTTATTATCTTATCTTTTCTTATTTTGTCTTCTCTTAACAGTTAGCTTTCGATAATTACCTTCTTTTGATGCTAGTACCGTCTTTATCTTAACCATGAACAATGATTTATAGAGTCCCAAGCTATATGATAATAATATGTTTCTGTGATATTTATTAAGCATATTTCTTCTTTGTCTGTCAATTCATTTGACCATTAATCTGTGTTTATTTGTGAATCTTAAAACTGTATTGAAAAACTATAACCGCTTTCGTTTAACTCAAATTAAAGGGTTTCTTCTTCTAATACAAAAGGTCAGAGTCCACCGCAACCTCTTTATCGAACTATTTTAGCTTTAAATGTTTCAAAACAAAAAAAAAGGAAACGACGAATCCTTGATAAAAACTTTAAACAATGTCACCTTCTTCGACTGCGGTAGGGGAAAGAAATTAGTAATAATTTCAGTCTCTTTGTCAGATCCTAAAGACAAGAATAAAGCACTGGACAATTTTCCAGGTCAAAATATCTTTTTGGCATGTGTTGAATTCGGGTAATACGAATTGTGTTCAGGGTTCACCACGATCCTACCCTTCACCCTAACCCTTACCAGGGAGAGTTTACAGTGTAAAACTCTCTACCCTTCACCTTAACCCTTACCAGGGAGAGTTTACAGTGTAAAACTCTCTACCCTTCACCTTAACCCTTACCAGGGAGAGTTTACAGTGTAAAACTCTCTACCCTTCA
>NW_004797482.1:814736-816460 GCF_000002075.1 Aplysia californica | reverse complement strand
TTCGGCCGCCACCCGGGCAAAATTCAAAATTTCCTACCAACTGAAAACATTAGGAGTGTCCCGCGCGCTCATATGACCTATGCAGTTGCGAGCGCCGTAAAACACTTTACAAAAACAAACAAAAAACAGACTGTCTTAAGTTTAGATTAAAGCTGGTCCAATGTATTCGATTCTTTTTGACACAAGCTGAAGTAGCCTTTTTATGGTGGTTCTCGCTTATGAAAATAATGTTTCTCAAACAGCATTTTGCATTGTTTGCGAGCTGTGTTTTTTAAAGACTTTATATAAGAAAGACTCTCTGGTCAGTGGTTAGCTGAACCATAGCGGGGGTCAGTATAAAATGTGATATTTCAAACTTTTTGACAGTAATAACTTGGATCTTTCTTAGATTTAACCAGCAGAACTAGCTCTAACTTGATTTATTAGTATTTATTTTGTACATGTTTTGCGGCGCTTGTAACTGCATAAGGTCATGAGCGCGCGGAACACATCAAATATTTTCAGTTGGCAGGAAATTTTGAATTTTTTCCCGGATGGAGGCCGAAATCTACTCATAACGCTTTGGGACCCAGAGGCACTCAACGAACTCAAGTTATCAGACGACCTGGCAATGATGAACAACAAGACTCAACTACAGGTACAGGAGCATACCAACCAACTAAACGCGAGATGCGAGAAATACGACATGAAGATCAATGTTAGCAAGACCGAGGTCATGACAGTTAGCAGGAGACCAGACAAAGTGGATATCTACATCAATGGATCCCAACTAAAACAAACCATCGAGTTCAAATACTTGGGCAGCATTTTCACAGAAAGTGGCAAATTAGATCGAGAAATAGAGACTAGATACCAGAAAGCCAATGCAGTCAGCTATCAACTCACCCCTCTCCTGAAACATCCCAATATCCCCCATGAGCACCAAGGCGAAGCTCATCAACGCCATTTTCGTACCAACGCTCACACATCAGTGCTAGACATGGTCCCTTACAAAAGCCATCGAGAGGAAGCTGGTCACATGCGAAATGAAATGTTTAATATGAGGGGTAGACAAGACAAGACGAGACAAGATAAAAAATGAAATCATAAGAGACATTATGGTAGGCGCAACACCTGGCCAGTCCTGCCACACATTGAGATCAAGTGATTCGGACACCTTATTCGGATGCCCTGAAACCAACCAGCCCTGAGGGCATGAAACATCAAATATTCTGGATAGAGAGCCAGAGGAAGACCAAGACGACGCTGGAGTGAATCTGTGGCAGACACCCTCAGAGCTCAAGGGATGTCCCTCCTACAGGCCACTCGCCTTGCTACATATACAGAAGCCTGTATCTCCCCGCGACACCCACCGATACAAGAGGAAGAAAAAAGTAAAATAAAGTAAAGTAGAGAGTGAGTCTGGCACTGAAAGGGTTAAGCGAGAGAAGCAGTAATGAGCCATTCTACTTCCTCTACTTTAGACTTATCTAAATTATTGTCTCGATTGGCGTCGTAAAATGTTTACAACCTGATAGAGGGGCTTGGCCCATTTCGTTAACATCAGAAGTTTGTCTCATTCTATTGAACATAAAATGGCCAAAAGAACGGGCAGGTGGCAACCTTTATAACTCTTGCCCATACAGGGTAGGACCACAGCCAATGATTTGTACATTCCTAAACGCTTCTATTGTTTTCAGCTTAAGCACTCCCTCCCTACCTTCTCTCTCTCTCTCTCTCTCTCT
>NW_004797482.1:805374-810374 GCF_000002075.1 Aplysia californica | reverse complement strand
AACCAAATACATGCAATAGAAGCTCTATGGCAGCCGTCTCAGCCTGGGAACTGGGAATCACTGCGTAGTTCATCAACTCTTCAGCACTTACCATCTAATCTACCATGAAGAAGAAGAAGAAGAAGAAGAAGAAGAAGAAGAAGAAGAAGAAGAAGAAGAAGAAGAAGAAGAAGAAGAAGAAGAAGAAGAAGAAGAAGAAGAAGAAGAAGAAGAAGAAGAAGAAGAAGAAGAAGAAGAAGAAGAAGAAGAAGAAGAAGAAGAAAAAGAAGAAGAAGAAGAAGAAGAAGAAGAAGAAGAAGAAGAAGAAGAAGAAGAAGAAGAAGAAGAAGAAGAAGAAGAAGAAGAAGAAGAAGAAGAAGAAGAAGAAGAAGAAGAAGAAGAAGAAGAAGAAGAAGAAGAAGAAGAAGAAGAAGAAGAAGAAGAAGAAGAAGAAAAAGAAGAGAGAAGAAGAAGAAGAAGAAGAATAAAACGATGTTACAACCGTAAACATTTTACTAGTCCTGTAATATTACAAGGGATCCCTTTTTCAGGAATTAAATCCATTTTTTTGGTGAATCTGTGAAATGGTGATAACTGAAGATTAGTAAAAGTCTCATTCCTACCCCCCCCCCCTCCCCCCAACCCCAAAACGCTTAGGCCTACGCATTATTTAAAACAAAAACGTTGTTGTAATAGTACTGCTGAATGAAACATTAACACCGTCATCGAAAAGATCACGTCATTGATAGGGGAAAAGAGTGAACCTGTCACCTAACTGTACCGACACGGCCTGTAGTCAACCAACTGGTCAGATGTAGGTTCCTTTAGCTCAAAATTTTGAAAAACAGTATTTTATTACAGTTGTTTATTCTGTAGTATTAGTTCAATGTGGCCAAGAAACATTTTGTTCAAATTCAAATTCGTTAAAAATGGAGGGAACAAAGTACAGGAATAGATACATTACGATATAAGTACAATTGTTTAAATGACTGGAACAATTTTTTTTTCTCTCCTAAAATGTTTCTGAGCTTAGAACAGTGTAACAGCTTGCCTACTAAACGATATTCTTTTAATGTATTTTTTTCGACCACGTTTTGCCCTGTCCGATATTTGATGTACTTTAAGTTATGAATACCGTCTTTTATTACATGACCATTCATGTTGTTACCAGCGTGTGTGGTGTAGCAGTTAGGTGCTCTGCCATTATACGTAGAAGACCTGAGTTCGACTTCTGTGTGGGGAAAGTGTTTCTATCCAGTATATGCATTTCGGTATTTCTGCAGGGACGCTGCATCCCTCTCATCCCAAGTTTGCCTTGATAGGTGGGGACCGAACCCGACCTCATTAATGGTCTAAATTGCGTCAATGGGGGCTTAAAACGATTCACCAACATCATAAAGTGACAGGTCTGAAACAGATGTCAGCGATCATGGTTCCCCTTTAATTCCCCCGCAGCGATGCTCTTTAAAAAAGGTACATTATCCTTGTGTTTCCCCGTCAGCCGTCTGTTCAGGTTTTCCCAATAAGATACTTTTGGCCTGCCTCTGCTTCGTTTGCTTTCTATTTTTTTTCAGTCAGAGCAAGAAGTTCAGATTTTTTTGTCTATTACATTCGAAAAGAAAAACAATCAAAACAAATAAAAACAAATAAAAAACAACAAACAAACAAAACATAAGAAACAATTTTTAAAAAATCAACAAGGTGTTGCTGTAAAGCAAGTCTCTTTCTCTTCGTCTGAATGCTTACTCTCCTTTTACATTTCTATTCTTCGAAAGTTATACATGTGTTGCGAGTCCCGAAAGATTTGTACTTAATCTAATAATCCTCATTCTCACTTTCTTATATTTTCAGCCTACACCGCGGAACTATCGTGAGATGGGATAAATCACGTGATGCGCTTTTCGTACTGGACTCGCCAAATTATCACCCAGTTTCACGGCCGAAAGACATTCTGAATGGCGATTTGTTTGTGTTTTCTTAGAGTCGTCTGACGTTAGAGCATCGAACAATTGAAAGACAAAGCTACAGGAAAGAGAGAAAGTAAGCCACAATAGACGTTGCAGAACAAGAACAGAGAAGGTGAGAAAGTAAACAAGAGAGCGTGCCGCAAAACAAACAGCAAAAGAAGTGAAAAGGACGAAAAATAAACAAACAAACAAAAGGAAATAGAAAAAAGAGTAAAGGGTAAGAGAACTAGACTTCAACAGAAAGGCCGAGACTACAAACTAGACGGATAGACAGGTACATTGATAGATAGACAGGTCTAGACATCCATAGATAGACGGATCGAGACTTCGATAGATCGATAGATCGATAGCTGGCTAGCTAGACGGATGGGAATACAGATAGAGAGATCAGGCACTCCTTGAGAGAAATGCAAACTTTGTGATACTGTGATTCATTCAATCAGTGACAAACAGACAGAAGAAAGAGGGACAAGGCAAAATTGTTGGCCGAACGAGCATAAGAAGTGTATTAGTAGCGAGAAGGATACCAGGTTTTTCGTGTTCTGTGTTCTTCTTCTTCATCTTCTTCTTCTTGACGCCAAGATTTCATTTGTAAGGACTAAAACGAGAAAATGTCTAAGCTTCCTCTGACTGGTGGCTTCAACGACAAGGATGGGAACCACCATCCTCGTTACTACACCAAAGAAGGTAAGTGTTCCTTGTTGTTATGACGTTATTGTTGTTGTTGTTTTTGAAATTGTTGTTGTTGTTGTTGTTAGTGGTGTTGTTGCTGATGCTGCTTTTCTTTTTGTTTTTCGTGCCCTGGTGTTTGTTCTTCATGTTTTTTTCTCCTTGTTCTTGTTCTATTTTTTCTTCTTCTTCTTGATGTTACTGTTGTTGCTATTGTTGTTGTTGTTGTTTTTGTAGTTGTTGTTGTTGTTGGTGGTGGTGATGGAGGTGGTGGTGGCGCTGGTGATATTTTTGTAAGTGGTGTTATCTTCTTGGTGTTGTTGTTTTTCTTCTTCTTTTTCTCCTTTCTCTTACATCACACTTGAAGATCTATAATATCTCTAATAATGTACTGGACCGTCCTGCTTCGTTCCTCTGTTGACACATACAGTACGCTCTCCTGTTATGTTAGAAGGTGTTGGCCACGTTTGTGTTTTCTTGCGCTAATCATTTTACATTTGAATCATAACTAAAAGGTAAGAAAATTTGAAAGCGGGCTCTCGTGGCCTGGAGGTTATGGTGTTCACCTCTCATTCAAGGGTCCCGAGTGTGAATCCAGGTAGCGACGGAAAAAACATTATTTTCTAAAATTGCTCTTTAGCAATATTCTGTCGTCTGCTTTCGTCTCCACAGTCTGCCCCCCCCCCCTCACCTCCTTTGCCCCCTCCTCTGGGCTCCTAACTCTTTCTGCAGCCCTTCTATTGCTTCTCCTTTGCTCCTTCTTACTGATATCTTTGTGCCACACCCCTGATCTTGTGGTAGGAAAGATCTACACCTAGCCTTCTCGGAAAAGGGCTAAAAATCTCGGAGGTCCACTGTGCAAGTGGGGCAAGTTAAAAATCCCTTGTTGGTCTAATATCGATAAGAGTATTCACGCAGATGTTTTAATTCGACTTTCTTTACAATGTGGCTACTTGAAAAGGCAAACTACAGCATGCATTATTATATTGTAGTTCAACATTATTATTATACGTCCGATACGTCCTTAAAGTGTCAAATCAGAGTTGTGGCTTTTACAAAATTATCCGGACTTAGTAAATATGTCAACAGAGAAGTCCTTACAGGGCATCAGGGGGCTCTCGTGGCCTAGAGATTTAGGTGTTGGCCTCTCATTCAAAGGTCCCGGGTTCGAATCCAGGTAGCGACCGAACAATTTTCTTCTCTAAATTTCTCTCCTTTCACCTCATTTCCTGCTCTCCAGTAATGTTCTGTCGTCTGCTTTCGTCTCTTCTTTCTGCCCCCACCCCCTCACCTCCTTTGCCCTTTCCTCTGGGCTCCTGATTCTTTCTGCAGCCTTTCTACTGCTACTTCTTCGCTTTTTCTTACTGCTGTCTTTCAGTCACACCCCTGATCTTCTGGTAGGAAAGATCTACACCTAGCCTTCTCGGACGAGGGCGAAAAATCTCGGTGGGCCCGTGTGCAAGTTGCGCACGTTGAAGATCCCTTGGTGGTCTAAAATCGATAAGAGTAGGCTTCGGCCGCCACCCGGGCAAAATTCAAAATTTCCGACCAACTAAAAGTATTAGGTGTGTCCCGCGCGCTCATATGACCTTATGCAGTTGCGAGCGCCTTAAAAAAATTTACAAAAACAAACAAAACAGGGCATCAGGCTTACTCTCCTCACCTCTCTAGCTTCAACAGCACAACGCCTGCTTCGACTATCAAGGCACCCCGGAAATAGCGGGTCACAAGAGTGTGACAAATATACAAAAATAGTAGATGAAAAATGACAATAGTAAGGATTAGGAAAGAAAAGGCAGCAGTTCCCTGTTGCTGTTCAGTCACAATTATGAGCGTGACATTGATGAAACAGCCCATTTACAATTCTACTTCTGCATAAGAACATGTTAATGTCCCCTCTTTGGAATAGACTAAAGACATTTCAGTCAGTAGCACCGCCCAGTGGGGTTATGTAACATTTTTAACTCCAGCTGTTTCTTTCTTTTTTTTCTGTAACTTCAGGGTGACTTAAACCATTTTTGGGGGCTCTCGTGGCCTAGAGGTTAAGGTGTTGGCCTCTCATTCAAAGGTCCCGGGTTCGAATCCGGGTAGCGACCGAAATAACTTTCTTCTCTAAAATTGTCTCCTTTCACCTCCTTTCCTGCTTTCTAGCAATATTCTGTCGTCTGCTTTCGTCTCCTCTTTCTGCCCCCACCCCTCACCTTCTTTGCCCCCTCCTCTGGGCTCCTGATTCTTTCTGCAGCCTTTCTACTACTACTCCTTGACTCCTTCTTACAGCTGTCTTTCTGCCACACCCCTGATCTTCTGGTAGGAAAGATCTACACCTAGCCTTCTCGGACAAGGGCGAAAAATCTCGGAGGGCCCGTGTGCAAGTTGCGCACGTTA
>NW_004797482.1:802528-804470 GCF_000002075.1 Aplysia californica | reverse complement strand
CTACATCTTTCCCACCTCCCCCCCCCACCAGACCCAAATCCCTTCACCCCTTATACCCCTCTCTTCCTCCATCTCTTCCTCCAGTCCTCCCCTCATTCATACTCCTATCTTTCCCTTTCCCTCACCAGCTAGAGACCCCACCTTGCTAAATTCTCAAGGCCTTCTCGGCACGCACAATGAAAACAATAAAGCGCGTACAACACATCGCTCGTGCAGCCCAGTCAAACAACCCCCCCAAAAAACTGTGTGTGTGCTCAACATGTCAGAATTTGTTTCCCTAACTGCAGTGAGCGATCGCAGCTTCTCAATTGAATTCTTTCGCTGTCTTTTCAATGCATTTCGTCGCGTTGTGTGTAAATGGTTGCTCCCCTTTCTAAAAATTCACGTTGTTTTGTTACTATGCGAAATTTTTGCTGTGAGCTGTGTTACAAATATGCATTGTGTTTGCACCAAACGAAAGTCTGAATATGTGGCTCAGAGCACGGAAAGATGATGTAAATGATTAAAGTCCACATACACAAAAACAATATATACTTTACAAAAATAGCTAAATGTATTTTTAAAAGATTTGGAAAACGGCCTGACATCCCCTCATCCTTGTAACATCGTCCTGGCTCAGAACGCCAAGGTGGTCAACGCAGATAGTTGTCGCCCTTTGCACGGGAGATACAATTAGTAAATTTTGCAACCAATTAGTGGGTGGTTGACGGGTGTTCTGGTATGGTTCGTTCCTTCTTTCCTATCAAACATCTACCATCTTTATCTCTCTTCCATCTCCTTTTTTGTGCCTATTACTCTTTGGTAAAACCCCGAATCTTAGACACTTATTTGACCTAATTGTGTTTGCAAGTGCCTACTCTTTCCTGGTTTACTCTATTTCAAAGATTTAAAAGTATTTTTAATTTTTTTTATCTTAAACGATTCTAATCTTTTTGGGCTACTCTGATTAGTGTCGAATTCAGTTACAAACAAATTTATATATTTGACCCAAATCGGGATTTTCAAGGTTTAGTCCCCCACTTCCCCCTTGTATCAAATTAATATGGATACGAGAGGCTCTCGTGGCATAGGGAATAAAATGCTGGCTTCTCATTCAAACGTCCCGGGTTCGAATCCGGGTAACAACCGAAAAACTTTCTTCTCTAAAATGGTCTCCTTTCACCTCCTTTCCTGCTGTCTAACAATGTTCTGTCGTCTGCTTTTGTCTCCTCTTTCTGCCCCCACTCCCTCACCTCCTTTGCTCCCTCTTCTGGGTTCCTAACTCTTTCTGCAGCCTTTCTACTGCTACTCCTTGGCTCCTTCTTACTGGTGCCCTTCTGCCATACATCCCTGATCTTCTGGTAGGAAAGATCTACACCTTACCTTCTCGGACAAGGGTGGAAATCTCGGAGGACTCGTGTGCAAATTGTGCACGCTAAACATCCCTTGGTGGTCTAAAATCGATAAGAGTTGGTTTCTGCCACCAACAGGGAAAAATTCAAAATTTCCTACTAACTGAAAACGTTTAATATGTCCCGTGCACTCTTAATACCGTATGCAGTTGCGAGCGCCGTAAAACACTTACAATAAATAGAAAGAAAAAACAACAAACAAACTAACATGGATACGGATAATCACCGGCGTCTGTGGTGTAGCAGTTAAACCCACAGAGCTATCGCACGCATAAGACCCGAGTTCAATTTCTACGTGGGGAGAATTTTTAATGTGTGTCTTGAGGTTTTATTTTTGCAGGGATTTTGTACCCCTATCACTGCAGGTCAGCTCTTAATTATGATCTAAAATTGTATTGATACAGACGTAAAAACTACTAGGTTAATGTCAACTCGAACATACTGTCTTTTCTCAGTAACCCATAGCTAAACGTGAGACTAAAGACGGAGGAGGTGACGGAGAGAGAGAGAGAGAGAGAGAGAGAGAGAGAGAGAGAGAGAGAGAGAAGTTG
>NW_004797482.1:798354-800725 GCF_000002075.1 Aplysia californica | reverse complement strand
CCCCCCCCCCCACTGTCACCAAACACACATACACTCTCGCGCCTCTCTGGGTCATTACGTCCGTCCATTTTCTCTTCAGAGATACAACAACAATCCTCACCTCTAAACTAACATCGAACAAAGCTGGGGATTTTCAATTCACATGTGAAGTCAGTCCTGTTGTATGGATGTGATGCATGGCACGCATCACAGACTTGCATAACAAGGATCCAGGTTTTCTTGAACAAGTGTCTAAGAAAGTTATTGGGGATCAAATTGACAGACAGGGTTACCAACAAAGAAGTATTAAGGAAATCAAGACAGATTCCAGTTAGAGATGAGGTAGGAAGAAGGCGGTGATAATGGATCGTACATGCTCTGAGGAAGTCATGCAGCTGCATAACAATAGATGTGTTGGATTGGAATTCACAGGGTAAAAGATCAAGGGGAAAGCCGTGTGGAATTTGGAGAAGAATAACACAAATTGATGTACAGAAAAGTGGGAAGACATGGAATAACATCAACAGGCTAACCCAGGACAGAGAAAGGTGAAAAGTGTTTGTCCGTGGCCTACCCTAGTGCAGGGTGATAAAGGCAATGATGATGATAACATCGTGCGGGTAGCTCTGTTGGTATCATGCAAGGCTGTGGTGCAGTTGGTCGTGGTTTAGATCCCAATTTGAACGCTTTGGAACAATCTTAACAAATGTTATTTTCATCGTGCCTTTGCTCCTTTAAAGAGTGCTGTGGCGGAGCGGTTAGGGCGCTCGTCTCCGAAGCGGAAAATCTATATTCGAACCTCGGTTCAGACACGCATTGTTTTCACCCCTCCTGCTCTCCCAGCAGTAATGGGTACCTGGCTTCGACCTGGGGAAGTAAGTGCGGCGTGGAAAGGAACTGGCCCCCCTACCACAATATGCCGAAGGCCCAGGAAGTTGACTCACTAACAAGGCAATCCCCAATGTCAGGGTCGGATGCTGGAACAACTTTCCTTGTTTATTTTGCTCCATTAGCAGCATACTTGACGTTGGTGCACTTAACCCCCATCCGTAGGTCGTGTTTTGCTATCGTACCCATACGACGTGGGGAACGATGTGCCACCACTTTCCAAAGAGGAAATTTACTCGTTAATCCGATCCGTACGCTTTGCATAGCAGTCTGTCAAAATGATTATTTGCGAAATACTGAAAGTTTCAAAGAGATCTTCGTACTAGAAGTATTCTTAAATGTGAAGAATACAACCCCAGGGGTACAAAATGAACCCAGGGCGTACAGATAAGGTTAAAACCCTCAAACGGGATGCTTTGGAAATATTTCAACCTGTAGTATCATGCTGTTAGCTCTGTTGGTATCATAACAGGTTAATAGTGCTCCAGATGGCACCGGCTCAAATCCACAACGGTCTGAAACGTTGGTCATGTCGAGTTTTCAAAGCTATCCGCCGATTTTGGCTTTGTGCTTTTGGAGACAGACGTTAAAATCTGAGGTCTAGTCTCGTCTTCGATCATACTGTATTGAAAAAAGCTTCAAACTTTTACGACTTTTTAAAAATTACTGTTCAGTCAGAAATCGCTGTCTTAGGAGAGCGGTTGGTGGGTGCTCTGGTGTGGTTTGTTCCTTCTTTCCCATTAAATATCTGTCGTCCTTATCTCTCTTCCTTCTTTTCTTTGTATTTTGGGCCTTAGTATTACCTTTACTTTTCAAACTTTATATTATGACCTATGTGTGTTGCAAGTGCGTTAAGCTCTCACGTAATTATCGCTCTCTTCCTGACTAACACGTAACAAGCTACTACTTAACTCACCCGGTACCACCACCCCCACCACACATACAAACACACACACACACTACAACACACACACACACACACACAACACACACACACACACACACAACACACACACACAACCTCCCCCCTCACCCCCTACCTCCATCTTTCCTCAAAACATTCTTCCTAGAGAATAAATTTACGCACTCAAACTACACAGCGCACAGTTAGCGTATCATACTGTAATCTATACTTTTCAAACTGAAACCGTCATTATCAAGTTTCCTTGGTTGTGGGAAAGAATAAACTCTTTATTGTGTAGTTGGTGACATATGACCACGTCCATTAGACGGTTCATCAAAGTATGAAATATCACCGTGCTATAAGCTCTGTATTTAACTTTAAACGTCATATACGCCAAAAAGAATTAGTTGTTAGTTTGTTGGAACTTAAGCTACCAGCGCGAATGACCTTATTATAGTTAGTCTCCCATACGCTGCTGACATTTTTTAAAGTACATCATAATATGCAGTTCTTACAATTTTACAGGAAATATATAAAGAAGAAGTAGCACACATATAATACAAAGTATAACATTTATGTATATGAATATGTAATATATAT
>NW_004797482.1:793765-795732 GCF_000002075.1 Aplysia californica | reverse complement strand
GGGGCAAAAGGGAAGGAGAGAGAAAGGGTGAGAAGGAGAAAGGGGTAGAGAGAGAAAGAAATTAGTTGTAGTAGTAGTAGTAGTAAGTGTTGCTCTTTCTGTTGTTGTTGTTGTTGTTGTTGTTGTTGTTGTTGTTGTTGTTGTTGTTATTGTTGCTGTTGTTGTTGTGTTGGTGATAGTAGCAATTTTGGTGCTGGTAGTGCTTGGTATTGGTAGTGGTGGTGGTGGTGGTTGTAAGGTTTGTTGTGATGGTGTATATGATTGTGGTCGCAGTGGTAGTGCTAGCCGTTGCTGTTACTGATCTCATTATCATTTTCTTCGTCAGGAAAAGTGAAATACCATGGCAAAAGTTCTCTGTGATATGTTTCAACGGATAGGGATGTTGGGTCGAGTCATTTTAATCTTTGTCTATATAGCTGGAGTGCCAAGTGACTCATGGCTCGTCTTTCCGGAAGAACCTCGAACGAAAGCTGGCCTTTTTGTCCGGTGTTATAAGGACAGTAATGATTCTCAAGACACTGTACATTGTAGCGCATTAGGCATGAATGTACCAGTGTTTCTGCATTGCATACGAGCTGTGCTAATTATTGGCGTCATCTCGTTAGTTGGTAACGCGCTTTTTCTGAAGTCGTTGGGCTGTACTGTCGAGGGGAAAAACTGTTGGGAAAAGTACCGAGCGGACTTCGTAAACCTGTTTGCAGCCGGCCTTGCTATGGTTGCTGTCGTGCTGTTCAAAGAAAATTACCAAAAAATGCAGAGGTTTGAAGGTGGAGTTCCTTCCTTTGGGTTTTACTTTGTTGAAGGATCTGCATTTGGTTACCTGGCAACCTCATTGTTCGTCATGTCGCCCACACTGTGGGATGTATGGGTAGAGAAAACAGGCATGTGCAAGTCCAACACCCACACCGGCTCAAATGTCAGTCCTTCAGCTCTCAGAGCTAACAGCACCTCCCAGCAGCCTGCTCACACAAGGCAAACGTTGAGTGAAGGCCCGCCAGACTATAACCAATGCGTAGACAGCAGCAGCAGCAGCAGCATCACCACCACCACCACCGCCAACAACAATAATAACAGGAACAACAACAGCAACAACCTTAGAAGCAACAGCAGCAACAACAACAACAACAACAATAGTAATAACAGCAACAACAACAGCAACAACCTCAGCAGCAGAAGCAGGAGCAACAACAACAACAACAACAACAACAACGACGACAACATAATAGCGTTAGTCAGGCTCCCCCCATATAGTCCTTCCAGCAGAGGTGGAAGCTCCAACAGTAGCGTGTGTGTGACAAACATCTCCGTGATAAGCGTGGAGGGAACCGACCTAGCCCTATCAACAACAGACATGAATGCCATAAACGGCGGCAGCATGTTGCATAATATTCCAACGCCCCCTTCTTATGAGTCGCTCTTCGGAGAATTTCTGACCCCACCACCACCTTATGAAAGAGCAGTTGCGGAAGACTTAGAGCACAGTGCATCTCATTTACGTGATGACGATTCAACCTCATGAAATGATGACTCCTTGACCCACTGAAAGGTAGATTTAGCATCCAACTCATCATCATCCGGTGCCTTGCCGACTGACGTGGGCGATCATGGACCTCCACTTCATTCTGTCTTGCGTTGCAGCGATGGTGTCTGTTGTTCTTGCTGTTCCCAGCCATGTTGTCAAGCTGTTCAGTATCTTTTCCCTCTGTCTGCCTCTGCCTCTCTTTCCACCAGACTTGCCTGCTGTTATAATATTGTCCAATGCTTCTTTCTGCATTGTGTGTCCATTGTTGACCCATGACGTTTTTGGGATTTTTGTACGGTTTACTCCGCTAGTCTTTGTCCAAAAGGACTGACCCACAATGCAGTGGGGGCAGGTGGCAAGATTCGGCGCCTCCCTCTCGCCTGACAGTCCCTTTACTGAGCACATGAAGCTTTATACAGAGACAGGATATTATTATTATTATTAT
>NW_004797482.1:790719-792672 GCF_000002075.1 Aplysia californica | reverse complement strand
TTGAAATAAATTAAACTATATTGAAAAACAGCGTTATCGTAGTAAAGAAAAATGTAGTCTAAATGTCCCACCAGTTACCGTGAAATGGCATGCAGTACTTTTTTTTCAAATGGCTGCCTTGAATATGATTCTTAATATGTCTTTCAAATATTCTGATCATTTAAAGTTGAAATAAATTAATCGATGTTGAAAAAAAGTGTTATCATTATATAGAAGAATGTAGTCTAAATGTCCCGTCAGTTACTGTGGTCATCCCCCGGGGCGGTGCCACAGACTGAAATGTCTTTAGGCCATTCCCAAAGAGGGGACATTTCTCGTTCGTGCACAGTAGAATTGTAAATGAGCTGATTCATAAATATCACGCTCATAACTGTGTCTGATCTACAACAAGGAACTGCTGCTTTTTCTTTCCTAATCCTTACTATTGTCATTTTCCTCTACTTCTTTTGTATGATTGTCACACTCTTGTGACCCGCTATTTCCGTGTTGCCTTGAAAGTCGAAACAGACTTTGTGCTGTTGAAGCTAGAGAGGTGACAAGAGTAAGCCTGATTCTCTGTAAAGACTTCTCTGTTGGCATCCACCCCTTGGCGTTTATAAGACCTTATGCAGTTGCGAGTGCAATAAAACCTCTAATAAACAAAAAATATAGTTACTGTGGAATAGCCCAAAACAGACTTAGAAGCAGGATGTGAATGTGAGAGTAAGTAAGTAAGTAAGTTTATTCAGAGTTTAAGACCATTGGCCTATATCACATCACATAAAACACTCATTTGATGAGCAAAGTTTTCGTAATGAATTAGTACAGGTTGTGCACATATCTCTTATCATGGGTCAAACATTGCATATTTCTATCACGTGAACGCGAAGAAAGTCTTTCAAGGCTGTGCTGAGTTCTCCTTCTGTGCCGCTTAACTTGGAGTATAGAGGCGTATTGATCTCCATGAACACATTGGACTTTTGGTCACTCTTCATTCATACGTTCTCTTAATTGAACACCCCTATTCACTGTAATTGTATACGTTCTCTTAATTGAACACCTCTATTCACTGTAATTGTATACGTTCTCTTAATTGAACACCTCTATTCACTGTAATTTTATACGTTCTCTTAATTGAACACCTCTATTCACTGTAATTGTATACGTTCTCTTACGTTGAACGCCTTAATTAACTGTTATTTTATATAATACTTACATTGAACGCCTCTGTTATTTTATAATTACGCTCCCTTTCATTGAACGACTCAAATAACGTAATTTTATAATAATGTTCTATCGCATTGAACGCCTCAGTTCACTGTTATTTTGTATAATATTGTTCTCTTACAATGAACGCCTCAATTCTCTGTTATTTTATATTTACTCTTTTACATTGAACTCCTCAATTCACTATTATTTTGATATATTCTCTGACATTGAACGCCTCAATTAACAGTTATTGTGTAATTTGTTCTCTTACATTTAACGCCTCAATTCATAGTTATTTTATTTAAAATTGTGCTCTTACAATGAACGCCTCCATTCACTGTTGTTCTATATGATATTGTGGATGAACTGAACTTATCTTTGTTATATTAACACCCCCCCCCCCCCCAGACCGATGTGATATTACAACAGGATACTCATTTATATATATTTTTTAATGTTTTTTAAAAAATCCCGTCTCCTGGTTTTGGTAGCGATATTGTTTTGTTAGTTACACATTGTTTTACTTAAAGAAAAAAAAAGGGCGGGGAATTGTTTGGTCTGTGATGATGATGATGATGAAGATGATGATGATGAAGATCTTTATCATCATCGTCATCATCATAAGAAAGTTGCTCCCAAGGAAGCATACGTGGCCAAACGTCGAACGGATTCAATAATTCGAATTTTAAACATTCTATATTTATATTTTTGTCCGTAAATCATGCAAGACTACCTAGTCTGCTTTTTAAACAATGATGATGATGA
>NW_004797482.1:786853-789449 GCF_000002075.1 Aplysia californica | reverse complement strand
TTGGGAATTCCCCCATCTTCATCACGTTCTTTCTCTATGCCTGTCCCTAGTTACTAATTAGAGCATACTCCATAATTTGACTTTGAGTAATTTTTCCTTCGCTTTGTCCTATCATAATACAGCAGGTCACTCTGACACTGTTCCGATGAAAATGAAATCCTCTTTCAATATTTTGTTTGCACGATTGTTTCTAGGCCAACCTTTGCAGTACGGCCCTGACCTCAGTAAGCGATGTGAATCGAAACCGGAAGACATTTGGTCGCTTTTAAGGACAAGCGGGCTAACCCAGATTTCCTGGGTTTCCAGAAATCTTGACCTACACCAAAAGTGGGCATTGCCCTACCTATAGGAAAAGTTTGGTTTCTTTTGTGTGTATATTTGTTTGGATACAGAGAAAACTCTCCTTATTGTCTTTTGAAGAAACTTGAACAAGGAGTCCAAAAGCTTTAACTTCGATTTTCTCGAAACAGCATTTTTCGGGACAGCCCCCTTGTGCTTAAAAGCAACCATTTATTATTTTTTTGCAAAGCTGCGTACCCGTGCAATAAAAAACCCAAAAAACATGTCAAACTCATTTTATTCGACATGATTAAGATGAGAATATTTTTTTCGAAAGTGGGAGAAGTCCACTGAGTGCTCTAATAGAAAAGTTGTTTTTAAACGATTATAATTAGATGGCCACCTGGTCTCTCCCTGAGAATGTGAGATTCGATAAAGGTTTAGTAAACGTTTTACGGCACTTGCAACACAGCCAGGTCATTTAAGTGCCGAAGATCAAGGGTGTTAGATGGGAGTAACAAACGCAAAAAGGAAGGAGGAGAGAAAAGGACGATAGATGTTTGAAAGGAAAGAAAGAG
This sequence comes from Aplysia californica, assembly GCF_000002075.1. Lineage (NCBI taxonomy): Eukaryota > Metazoa > Mollusca > Gastropoda > Aplysiida > Aplysiidae > Aplysia > Aplysia californica. The sequence continues at coordinate 788,592 of NW_004797482.1, read as the reverse complement.
CAAACCACATCAGAACACCCGCCATATATAATATATAATATGTGTTTATGTGTGATAATATGTGTTTGTGTGTATGTGTGTGTATTTGTGTGTGTGTGTGTTTGTGTGTGTGTTTGTGTGTATGTGTGTGCGTGTGTGTGTGTGTGTATGTGTATACCTTTCCAATACTGATAACAACATAATCAAAGCAGCTGGCAGCACAGCAGGATGCTATGTATGACGTCAGAAGGCAACACAGGGAGCACATTTCCAGGATGTTCAGAGAGTGATGTCCTAATGATGATCACATTACCCGATTTCATCACTTAGCGACGTTTGTTAAATCTTGATCTGAAGTGAACTAGACAATGGTTAGTTAGTTGGTGCTCTGGTGTGGTTTGCCCCTCTTTCCAATCAAACATCAATCGTCCTTATCTCTCTTTCTTCTTTTTGTGTTGTTTCTCTCTTGAAACACCTTTAACATTCGTTATTTATATGACCTAACTGTTTTTGCAAGTGCCGTTAGACACGTACTAAAACAAAAAACTATGCAAAATATGTCCTAGATCTACATTCATGACACAAGTATAAGCCTACATGAATAAAACAGCGAGCACTAACACTAATTTTCCCTCGATGCTTACATTTCATTACGTGTGTTTCAGTGTGCTTCAGAGCCGGTTATGAATCTTACAATACCTAGTATGAGATTTAAAGGGTCCTATTTGCATTTTAGGTACTTTTGAGAGAAATGAAATTTTGAATATTATGAACATATTGGTGCTTTTACACACCCATCGACACAATTTAGATAATTTAGGAGGCGGATTCAACCCAGAATGAGATGGATACATACGAACTGCTGCTTTTTTCTTTCCTCATCCTTATTATCGTAATTTTTCCTCTACTTCTTTTGTATGCTTGTGAACTATTATTTCTGGGGAGCCTTGATAGTCGAAGCAGACTTTGTGCTGTTCAGGCCAAAGAGGTGGACAGAGTAAGCCTGGTTCCCCTTTTGGACTTCTCTGTTGACATCCACCTCTTGGCGCTTATATGACATTATTATGCAGTTGCGAGAGCCGTAAAACCTTACTAAAACTACAGGATACATACAACATCCAAGTAGAAAGACCAAGATGCCCGATATTAATTCTTTCCACTCTGGATCGGAACTCGGGTCTCTTGCGTATGACGACGAAGCGCAACACCCCTGCACCCCGGATACCGGTAGGTGGTTATTAATGTTACCATAATTTGTGTCACCACGCGGTGTTGCACTCAACAAATTTTTGCCATGTTGAGTTATTGGTATCATCTTAAAGCTTGCTCATTTGTCTTGATTTCGACAAAAGAACTTTCCGTCTATCCTTAATAGAAGTCAAAATATTTCGGATTTAAGGAAGTGGGGGTCATCTGGTTTCAGAGGTAAAACTACCGAAAAAATGGCTGCCAAATTTAAGTGACTTTCAACGCTTGAGGGTACTTGGAAACTGCACTTTTGTATTTTCTGTGCCTTAATTCAACGTATTTTTGTAAAATCCATACGTAACTGCGTTTTTGAACCGACATTTAAGGTGTTACGCGAAAAAAAATAAATAAAAGTTGCCAAACCGGGCGAAAAGATGACAGTTTTTTCAATTTCATGATTTTTGACGAACGCTTGATTTCCCCACGTTGTCTGACATTTATAAGCGACTTTTGGGGTTTTGAATCCGCGTGAAAATGTTTTGTCTTACGTCCTTGGCTTGCTTTCAACACTT
>NW_004797482.1:783109-784546 GCF_000002075.1 Aplysia californica | reverse complement strand
TATATATATACATTATCACAGACACACACACAAACACACACAAACAAATAAACACACAGACATACACAGACGTACACACACAGACAAACAAATACACAAACAACATCCGCTACCACCACCAAGAACAATAACAACAACAACGATGGTACAACAACAACAGCAACAACAAAAACAAAAACAACAACAACGTACAAGCAGCACATAAGTGTAACAACCATTGAACTGGTTCAATAACAAGAGATATTGCACTTGGAACCAAACTCAATCACGAGTGAGAAGGGGTTTGTCTAACACACAGAGCACACTGCCAATCAGATTCAGTCGAAAGGGTTGGGGCAAGCCAAATTGTCCATGAATGGGGCAAAAACTACCGAATTGGCACAGTTCAACCGATTCGACTTGCAACATTCGAAAACAAACAGAGGCGTTTAGTTTTGAAGGTCACATTTGACCTTTTAAGTAAAGTAAAGTTGTTCCCGCATCCGATCCGAACATTTCGAATTGCCTTGTCAGTGAGACAACTTCTTGGGCTTTCGGCATATTGTGGTAGGGTGGCCAATAGTTCCTTTCCGCTGTACTTCCTCCAACTCGGAGTCAGGTACCCATTACTGCTGGATGGGCAAGAGTGGGTGAAAAGAATCCGTGTCCGAACCGATGCTCGAACCCAGACTTTCCGATTCGGAGACGAGTGCACTACCCGCTCTGCCACTACACCCTCGAATTCGACGGTAATGTGGCAAAATGTTAGCTCTCGCCCTATCCACGAAGGAAAGTCTGGATGGCCGAACTCAAACCTATGCATCCGATTGACAGTTGAGTGTGCACTGGGTGTAAGGATTAATTTGTCTCACAGACGGACCCGATAAATCTATCGACGCAGGCAGACCATGTGTACATAACAGGCTACTCTTGTTATTAAAAACCGTCAGTGACTTGTTAATATTAAACCCGCGTGGGTGGCAAGAGCCGTGTCGGCCTGAGTGCACATAGGCTACTGCCACTAATCCTGTATGTTGTGCGTTGTTAGAGCTTGTGTCGTGATTAGCCTAGACCTAGCTTGTGGGAGGGATTGACCTTGTTGTTACACGTTCGCATGACGAAAGGTCTGTTGACTCCCGGACGATAAATCGGATCGGTAATTGGATCAGCTTCGGTTGAAAACTCACAATTTTGTTTAAAGACTTTGTTTACACAGTTTACTTGATTGACTAAGTTTGGAGACGATGTTATAATGATACACAAGATTCCATTTTACGCAGAGCTGGCCTACAGTAGAAAACTGCTCGACGCTTAAAGACCACAGAAGATAATCAAATAAAAGTAAAGTAAAGAAACATTAGACTACAGTATATAGTGTTAAAAAGGTTTTGTTGACATAAGCTTTGTAACAGACTATCTTAATTGGCAAGGATATTGTTATACATGATTTAATAATAA
>NW_004797482.1:770761-782181 GCF_000002075.1 Aplysia californica | reverse complement strand
TAATAAAAAAAAATAATTATAATCATAATCATATTCATAAAAATAATACTCGATTGCTTTTGTATTGCCCGTTTTCATCCCGACGATACTGCTTAATGTACCGGGGTACTTTAGAATATTAAAATAAGTCAGCCAGACACATGATAATCGAACAGAATTATTTTCTAAAAAACCTTTACTAAAAAACAAGACAAAATCATTCAGCTCGAAATAATGGTACATTGATAAGACTCCACTTCTACAAAAAAAAGCATGTATATGAACATAAAAATGCAAATCGGTACATATATGAATGCGTAATTGGACATAAAAAGCATGATGCTTGGCAAGTCACAGTGTGAAAAAGAATGAGTCTGCTAGTCGGATAAAAGCGATATAAAAATGCTTTATGGTTATAGAAAGAATTCCAGCACAATACAAAACAGACCAGTAGTCATCCCCAAAAAATGACAGGAAATACATATCATAAATATGGCGATTGTAATAATAAAATCCGTTCACAGACGATCTAGATCACAAATTAGTTGTTCAAAAGAGGAGTCTTAACGCTATTTTTGAATTAGGTCAAAGTTGCCGATTGTCCTATTTTATTTGCGATGATATTCCAATAAGGCGAGCCTTGACTGATTAACCCCCACAACCCCCACCCTCTATCTCCCCAATCTTTTTTTTAATTAAAAAAAATCAACTCTCTTTCTCCAAACACTAGTTAACTTTCCCACTGCACGCCAAGCTGTTATTAGTTGATACCTTGAGCAGTATATTAAATGGATGATAGACCTGAGAAGTTTGTTTTCGGTGCGTTTGTTTACAGGCGACCGAGTCGGGCGATAACCAGCCGTAGTGGGCACCCCGTATTACATCACACACCGTCAATAAATATAATTTTAGTAGAACGTATAGTAATGTTTGTATATTGAACACAGTATATGACAGATCACCAATCTATACGCTCAGTCTGCAGAAAGATAATTATTGTGATTTGGGGATTCCCCAAATCACAACTCGCACTCTCAGTCTCAGTCTGCAGAATAATCATCATTGTGATTAGGGGACTCCCCAAATCACAACTCGCATAATAAACAATATAATTATTATAATTATTATAATTATTATCTTTATTCTACCTGTTTTCATGGGGCTGCACACTGTCCCTACCCAGCAGACAATAAACCGTCGCAGTTGCAGGAATGTCACACACACACTATTCTGTTATTTGTTGACAGACATGGCGATATTATGATGGTGGCATTCTCTGCATTCTAGAGCCAGGATGGACAGTTAACCCTTTCGACGCAGGATTATTTCACCCTACTTTTGTTGGTGTTGTTGTTTTGATATTATTTTTTCTTTGGTAAGTGACTTATGGCGCTCGCAGCTGCATAAAGTCATATTAGCGCAGCGCGCGGCGCACATAACATATTTTCAGTTTGGTAGGAACAAATTTTTGAATTTTACCCGAGTGGCCGCCGCAGTCTACTCTTGCCGATTTTGGACCACCAGTGGATTTTTAACAAGCGTATCTTTCTCACACAACCTCAGAGATTGTTTCGCCTTTATCCTACCGTATGATCAGGGTTGTGGCTGAAAGGCAGCAGGAAGAAGAAACCAAGGAGTAGCTATAGAAAGTCTTCAGAAAGAGTCAGGAGCCCAGAGGAGGGCCACCCTTCGTTTGTGTACAGTTTTGAATAATTAAAAAAAACCCAGAGGGGAGATAACTACACTCTAATTCGTGTTTGCCACATGACTAGATCGAAGCTAGCTTCAGAGATCCAAAATCACACATTGCAATACGTAATATAAATAAATGTATAGGCACACAGATGCACACAGACGCACACACAGACGCACGCACGCGCACACACACACACACACACACACACACACACACACATACACACACATACACAAATACATACATACAATTCATACACACATATGTAGGCTCACATGTATGTATAATGTAATAATATGTGCATGTGTCTGTTAATTGGAAATTTGCCCTATACAAATGCTGTCTATTGTTATAAATTAAAAACACACACACACACACACACACACACACACACACACACACACATACACATACACACACACACTCACATACATATGCAGTTGCGAGCGCCGTAAAACCCTCTACAAAAAACCCACACATACACACGTACCCCCCCCCCACACACACTCACACATACACACACACCATTCGCTTCTCGCTATGAAGGGTTAATTCGTCAAACGAACGAGTCTGCACCAGCACTTAAACATAGCGTAGCGCATTAATATTTTTATTGATACGGATTTTCTGGCCGGGTTATGTTTCACAGACTGTTGTAGAATGATGCAGACGGAGTCAGATTACACACACAGCTGATAGATGTGTTCAGAAAAGTATCATTCTTACCTGACAACAACGCACATACAGACAAACAAACACACGAACACACACACAAACACACACACAAACACACACAGCTGATAGATGTGTTTAAAAAAGTATCATTCTTACCTGACAACAACACACATACAGAGACAAACAAACACACGCACACACACACACACACACACATGCACACACTCACAAACACACACACACACATACACACACACACACACACACATATTGCCGGCCATTGTGATACCTTCTGGACACAGCGTGATTGTGAATAACATGTGACGAGCAAAAGTGTATTTCATGGATAAGTTATGTGGTTGTTCATTTGGTGACAAAAATAATAGTTATCATTACTATTCATTTCGTTAAAGGAATATTATTACACGCCTCGTCGCGTCTGCACGCTAGATCTATAGGCCTTACGTTTTTGTGTGATTAGGTAAGAGATAATGAGTGGGTTTTGTTTTTTTTTGGTCAATAGTCTTTTATAAGGAAGAATTCTGTAACTGATTAGTATTAGTAATATTATTAACATTTATTCGTAATATTGCGTTACCTGTGTTTGATGGGGAGACTGCTCTTTGTACATGTTCTGTGCCTGATCTACTTTCTGGGTGCGCTGTTTTGCTCATTCAGTAACATGCTGGGCTTTCGTGCTGATGTTATTAATTTTGTTAGATTCCCCAACCACGAGTTCTTGAAACTGGGTTGCGTAAGGAAATTGTATGTTTGTCCACCTGCTTACCCCAGCCATTTCGGAGATGGGCGTTCGATTCGAAAGTCCAGGCCCTTACATAGCCTTGTGTGAAGCATTACGATATAATATTATTTCATTTTTCATTTAAAATACATACACTTTTTTAACCTATGCACGCAATTAGCAGGCGCGTAGATGATCTGCTTCTTTTACTTCTTTTCTGTATTTCTTTAATCCTACTCTGTTCTCTATTGAAAATAGTCCGCTGCATTTGGTCAAGCCCAAAGTACAAAGTTGATATACAACAATACAACACCGATTCTTCAGTGCATCATCATTACCACCCCACCCCCCCCCCTGTGGGTGGTTGGCGGGTGCTCTGGTGTGGTTGGCTCCTTCGTTCCTATCAAACATCTATCATTCTGATCTCTCCTCCTTCTTTTTGTGTTTGTTACTCTCTTGAAACACCTCTTATCTTATATTACCTTATTGTGTTGCAAGTGCTGTAAAACTCTTACTAAAACTAAAAACCATCTCCGATCATCACGATCATCATTATCATCGACTACCACCACCACCACAACCATCATCAAGTAGAAGGGCCGATTTTTCTACCAAAAAAACCCAACTGCGCCATGCTATGAACTGTTGTGAATGCAACCGATCTGTGCCGTTTCGAAAGCTGTAAAACCCTCACTACACTAAGTACAAGACAACAGTGATCACGGTTTGCCACTCGTTCCCCAGCTCAGATGCTCTCAGAAAAACTACATAATAATATACCTGTATCTATATTGTCCCAGCCTTTCACTGTCCCTCATCAGTCAAAGTTCGTTTGATCTACTTCTGCTTCCTATATCTTTTTGTTTCCAGTGAGAGCAAATAGTTCATTGCCTTTACGACTATTCAAGTGTCCCAGTCAAGTTACGCTCGAGAGAATAGATGGAAACGTGACAAAATAAACCGTTAAAAGTTGTAAACACGTCTATAGTAATGTAGTCATAAACAGTATTTATCAGCACCCCCCCCCCCCCAACCCTTTGCCCCCTTGCCTTGTCTCTCTACAGTCATCCCCACTCCTCGGCCACTTTCAGATATTAAGCCGTCAGCTGTTGTTATTGAGAGAGAATAACGATGAACGGGTTCACTGTTTCACAAGCATGATCTAACATATTAAACGGGCCCACTGTTTCCCTTTCATGATGTAACATAATAAACTGTTTTCTGTATTCACTATAATGATGTAAAACAATAAACAGGCTCACTGTTCAATAGCACGAAAGAACATAATGAGCGGGTTCTCTGTTCAATATAATTTTATGACGTAATCAACGGGTTTTCTGCTCAATAGCTTGATGTGACAAAATGAACGAACCCTCTGCTCACCAGCACAAGTGGTGTTTCACTCGGCTTCTTTCAGATACACACATGTTTAGTTACTATGCAATATCATCCTTTCCTTTGTTTCTATATTCCTTCTTCTTTCCCTTTACCCCCCCTCCCCCCCCCCCCCGAATAAACAATCCCCTGTGCTGAAATAAAAAGGGTAAAAAAGGGGGGGGGGAGTGCAATAAGATAAAACAAGAAAAGAAATATTTTTCAAACAAGAATTAGAACCATATTCATAAAATGTATTTTATAACAGAATAACTGTCTTTAATCAATAATTCGGTACAGGGATTAATCGTAACCATACTCTGTAACACTAACAGTTCGATAACTTAGAATTACAAAGTTCTATCTGACATTTTTGGCCGTTTTGAGTTAATAAGATGTTTTCTGCTCTATCAATATCGTAAGATTATTCGGAGTTGTTATCTATATATACAAAGAAAAACATTCGGAAAAGCCTGACATGTTGTGAAATTCAAGATTTTTTACATCAAATTTCTCAAAACTAGGCACTGAGCAGATAGAACTTTGTTGCGAGCTGCGTAACTCCTCCGCGCCTGTTCCTGTTCCGCGCAATTTACCGATCATATCATCTCTCTTAAGATAGCGCTACGCATTTGAACGATTGTATAACTGCGCTGCAGTCTTAAGACTGCACTAATATTTTATATTTTTTAAACAATTAAAAATTTTCTTAAAAAATCACTTCCATCTTTATTCCTTTACTCACATCAAGGAGCATTCATACATGTTCAGAAGTGTAAAAATGTGAAAATAAAAATTGACGTATGAAACTGAAGAGCCCACAAGAATGATACAATGCTAGGTTCACAAAGTACATTAATTTATTTTTTATTTTTTAAATGATGTTTTAAAATAACTTCCACGTTTATTCTTTTACTCACATCAAGGAACATTCACGTATATTTTCAAAGGTGAAAAAATATGAAAATTAAAATTGAAATTAATTAACATATGAAGTTGAACAGCTCACAAGAATGATACATTTATACGATCGTTAAAACGTGAGGCGCAACTTTAAGATTGCCGCCCAAATATTCGATCGTTACAACTTGATAAACTTGGAGGAACATTCCACTTACTCCGGTGAAAGGGTAGCATCTTTTCTCTGTTCTTTTTTATGGTCGTCGGTCTTGTTCGCATGTTGCATGGTCGAAATCTACAATGGGTCTAGTTTTGCAAATAGATGGCTTACTTATGACGCTTGGAGGAGCATTTATTTGTGGGAAAATACTATAATACCAAGGTTTTATTACATTGCCACAGTGTAGGGCTCCTTCATGTTATATTGATCATGCATATTATTATTATTATTTATCAGTATCGTTGTCCCTTTTTTGTACGCGCTCATGTGAGCGTATGCGCTTGTACGTCTGTGTGTGGAGTTTTGTTTATTTGTTTGTGTGTGTATGTGTATGTGTATGTGTGTGTGTGAGAGTGTGTGTGTATGTGTATGTGTGTCTTGTGTGTGTGTGTGTCTCGTGTGTGTGTGTGTGTGTGTGTGTGTGTGTGTGTGTGTGTGTGTGTGTGCGTGTACGTGTGCAAGTGTGTATGTGTTTGTGTGTGTGTGTTGTGTATGTGTGTGTGTGTATGTGTGTGTGTCTGTGTCTTGTGTGTGTGTGTGTTTATGTGTGTGTGTTTTGTGTTGTTTAATCTGTATGCGCACACGGGCCTGCGCTCATGTTTATGTCCTTTAGTTGCTGTCTTTTAATTCTTTGAATTTGCTGAGATATATCTTTATAGTCCGGATCCTGGCACATTGGTTTGGTTTTCCCCACGTACACACACTCACGCGCATACACGCATTCACACACACACATACACATACACACACGCGCACACACATACACACACACTCGAACACAAACAAAAACATGCACACACTGGCTTACAGTCACTTACATAATATACATGAAAAGTAACAAAAACGACAATAATGTTTAGCTAGACACATACTTTTACTCAGTATTCCATTAGTGTGTATGTGTGTGTGTGTGTGTGTGTGTGTGTGTGTGTGTGTGTGTGTGTGTGTGTGTGTGTATGTGTGTGTGTGTGTGTGTGTGTGTGTGTGTGTGTATGCTTGTTCGTGTCCGTGTGTTGGATTGTAGTACGTCTGCCTACGAATTTCTGTGTGCAGTAGCTTATTTACATTAGATTTACAACCGAGAAAGGGGCGAGTGGTGTGTTTTTGCCCACCTGTGCTTTTTCCCGTACCCTGTTAGCTCCCCTTTTAACGCTGCATTAATTTATTACGTCTTCTTCTTCTTCTTCTTCTTCTTCTTCTTCTTCTTCTTCTTCTTCTTCTTCTTGTGGTTGTTGCTGCTGCTGCTGTTGTTGTTTTTGTTACTGTTGTTGTTGTTGTTGTTGTTGCTGTTGTTGTTGATCATCGTGCTGAAATAGATCCCGTCAGACTTCGGTGCAACCCACGCAGTCAATGTTGGTCCTGACATGCAGGTTTGAAGTAGCCCGCCTCCTAAAGGATACTGATATAAAAAATGGATGGTGTTGTTCTATAGAACATTTCAAAAGAACAATGAACAAATAAGCATCACATCCCTAACTGTGTAAGGAAAGTAAAATGTGATGAAGCAAAACGACTATGTAAAAGATAATAGCCTCGGCATAGAGGCCAAAAACAGCACATTCAAAGGGAAATAATACGGGGTTTTTTTTTCTTTCGAAAGTTGAATACTACTAGCAACACTTGTCATTAGTCCCATGATATTTAAAGCGTTCATTTTACGTTTTAAAAGGTAAAGATAGTTTTATTAGCCGACACATAACATTTTTAAAAGAAATTTCGTTAGAAAATAATATTATAGTGATTCGTTGTTTGAACTTGGTAGCCAATAATTTTATATGAGTGTGTTTTGTTCGTTTTAGTAGAGGTTTTACGGCGGTCGCAACTGCATAAGGTCATATAAGCGCCTATTATACCAATGTATGTGTTGTTCCGTTAAACGCTCTATCGTCGCACACAGGAGACCAGAGTTCGATTCTTGAGTGGGGTAAATTTGATCATTAAAAAAATTCTAGATAATAATATGCGGTATCAGTTGCACGTTAAAGAAATATTTTATCGAAGTTCAAGTTCTTAATGTTAGACCCTTCCCCCCCCCTCCCCTCCCCCAAATAAAACAGAACAAGAAAAGATACATAATGTAGGTGCAGTTATTCTTTCGGTTTACAGTCTTTTTGTTGAGATGTTGTAACTCTCTCACCCCGGAGGGGTCCTGGCAGGCACGGCCGAAGCCTGCCTCCTAATTACCTAAATTGTGTATCATTTTTGGCTAGGGAATAATCACTAATTTTCCCTACTCTCCATTTCTAGCTGATCTGTTATTCAACCGAGAAGTCGGCATTTACATTTTGCCTGTGGGTGGGTTGTTTCAGAAGTGAACGAAACTATGCTAAATTTGACAACTTTGGAAATTTGATTCTTTCGACTGCAATATTACACCGCTGTTCTTTCAGCCAACACACGGTCGAACATTCCTGCTGATCAAGGAGATGTTCATTTTTTTACCTTGTATAATATATCAAAGAAAATAACATTGAGCCTCTCATGCGTTATGAGCATGTATATTATTGATTTCTCTCCGGCTTGGAGTCAAGGACACGTCTTTCTGTTTTGATTTGTTTTGTTGTTTTTAGTAGGGGGGGGGGGCGGTCTTTTGTGAGCTTTCTTTTTTTGGTATTTGTTTTCTTTTAAAAGGAGTTTACTGTTACGAGTGACTGAGCCGAGTGCGCAGCAGAAGCTCATAGGTGAGGCATCGTGGTGAAATCAAGCGCTCGTCAACATATTGAAATCAAAGAAACGCGTTTTCTGGCCGTCTGGCAGTTTTGTTCTAATTTTCTTCTATTTACTGAACACATTTTACGTTAATTTAAAAACACATTTCTGTGTGGATTGTACTGGAAAACACTGATTAAAGGCTTAAAAAATGTTAATTTTTAATTTCAAAGGCCTCTCAAGCTATGGAAGTTAGAAACTTTGGCGGCCATTTTCTCGCTACCTCTGAAACCAGATGACTCTCACCTCCTTCAATTGCAAACATCTCGAAAACTATTTGATATAGATGGATTATTTTGTTCACGATAAGCAAGGCAAATGGACCGGCTTTAATAGAATACCAATAATCTCCTATGCCCAAAAATTGACGAGCGTCTGATTCCACCACGTCGTGCCACATATGCCGTCACTGAACCATAAACACGACACTCCACCCGCCCACCCTCCTCGGGACAACTTTATACGACAGCTGATGAGCCTCTGCTGTTTAACTCTGTGAGGACAATTGCAGCCTTCTCGTCTTTTCCACAACGCGGCCATCATTTTTTTAAAGAACAGTCCATGCAGTTTTTACAATTTTACATGACGGCCAAAAAACAGAATGTTGTATCCATAAAAATATTATTATTTGTAAATATCCCACGTCAATATTTATAGAATACAATTTTGATAGTACCTTCCTTAATATCTGTAATTAATGTTGTTCTCCTGGTGACAACATTTGAGGTAATATTTTAAAAATCTCCTGTAACATTGTAAAAACTGCATAATATACTGTACTTTTTAAAATGACAACAGAACGCGTGAAGAGGCTCTATTTGGAGGATTTTAAAGAAAAGAAGCATACGTTTGATATTCATACTTTTTTTTCAATTCTTTTTTTTTGGTCATCTGACACTCAGAAAGACACACAGCAACATGTATACTATCAAACATCGTCGCTGTGGCAAACAAATCATTTCAGTCCCATTTTCTGAAACTTTCGATTTTACACCCTCCCAAAGCTCTATCAAAGATGAACCTTTCAGCATCACCAAAATGCAGTTTAATGCAATGATAAAAGCTTACAGTTTCCTTGTTTTTCATTCCTGACAGAAACAACACAACAAAACTAGGTGTATTTTTTCTTCTTTTTCTTTGGTCTCCTGTGTTTAAGAGTACCCGAAAATGGACTGAAGTGAACTGATTGCTTTCGATACCAAAGATATTATGCAAGTTCGTTTGCGGGTTTTTTGGTGATATGTGTATGATGGCATCAAGTGTGCCCCAACGTTGACTTTGGTTTGGTGCTGACGTGATTATACGATCCAATAATGACAAAATTTTCGATTTTGCTTTTTTACTCTTACGAAAGACATTCTACCAAGCATGTTTCATATACTGTTTAAAAAAAATTATAATTATTCAAATAAACAACCAGAAGTGGAGTTTTTAATCAGTATGAAAATCGGATAACTCTAATCCGTCCTTTTAATACAATGTAAATCTATTTTTTTCCTTCTCCTGGAAAATGTACTTGATGTCACTTATCCGGCCTCATCATGACGACAACGATATGCCCGCTACGTGCCTAAAGAGTTAAGGTATAAACGGACCCATTGAATTATTGATCAACAGTGAACCAAAGGCAATGTCATGATACGCTCCAAACTACATGTATCATTATACAAATTTGAAACATGAATTTGTATATTTCATAGTATGCACATGTTGCAATTCTTTCTTTTCAAAGTGTCAGATGAAGAAACTCGAAGTGAATAATCTTATGAATAACGAAGTTATGCTTCTTTTTCTTTTTTTTTTTTAGAATACCCTGAAATAGCGCGTCCTCAGGCGTTGTTGAATGAGCAGACTGCGCGTGCTACATGAGTTAATAAGCCGGGGAACGTCCCATTCTTTCTACACTGCTCGCACCCAGACGGTCCATCTGTTGAATGTGCGAGGCATCGGGGTGAAATCACATGCTCGTCAAAATAATTAAATCTACACGATCAAGATTTTTCTGCCCTTTTATATTGACTTTAAGACACATTCCTGAATTTTACTGAAAAAATGTTGATCGAAGGTACAATAGATGTAAAATTGTAGTTTGCATGGACACTACAGCTTTAGTAATCACCAAACTTTGGCGGCCATCTTCACCCTAATTTGATCTCTGACACCAGGCGACCCCAGTCTCCTTCTATTTTAAATATCTCCACTTCAATTTAAGATAGATAGGTATTGCTTTTCATCAACTTACTTACTTACTTACTTACTTACTACCCATTACGCCATCTGGCGTTTAGGGCAGCAACAACGGATCTCCAGCTCTGTCTGTTTTGGGCCATCTTGGTCATCAAAACCAGACAAAAGACAATCTTTAAGATGATACCGATAACTTCATATTATGCCGCCCCCCCCCCCCAAAAAAAAAGACCTTATACAGTTGCAATGGCCGTAAAACGCTTACCAAAAACAAAAACAAAAAAACAAACAAATAAAAATATGACGAGCGCCTGATACCACTGCGTCGTGAGACAATTATCATGTAGATGATATTACCCCGAGCTGTGCACGTGTTGAATGAGCCGCGTGTGGACCACTGCGGCTGCAGAGACGAAAACTGACATCTGCACCAACATTTTGAGTGTGAGTGTGTGTGGAAGAGTCGAGTCTGCTAGCTGTCGTTAGTGTGTGTGTGTGTGTGTGTGTGTGTGTGTGTGTGTGTGTGTGTGTGTGTGTGTGTGTGTGTGTGTGTGTGGTTGTTTGTGGAGTCTAGTCGGCTGTCGTGAGTGTAAAAAGCCTTTACAAAGTTTTAGTAAGGTTTTACTGTAAAGAGCCTAGTCTACTATGTAAATGTAAAGAGCTTTATCTTAACTGTTGTGAGTGTAAAGAGCTTCATCTTAACTCTTATTTGTCTTAACTGTTGTAAGTGCGGGTGCAAAAAAGCCTAGTTTACTTAACTATTGTGAGTGTTTGGAAGAGTCTAGTCTACTGTTGTTGTGAGTGTGAGTGTGTGGAAGAGTCTACTGTTGTTGCGAGTGTCTGGAGTCTGGAGTCTAGTCTACTGTTGTGAGTGTGAGTGTGTGGAGGAGTCTACTGTTGTGAGTGTGAGTGTGTGGAGGAGTCTAGTCTACTGTTGT
>NW_004797482.1:766175-770248 GCF_000002075.1 Aplysia californica | reverse complement strand
TGTTGTGAGTGTGAGTATGTGGAAGAGTCAAGTCTTCTACTGTTGTGAGTGTGAGTGTGAGTGTGGGTGTGTGGAGGAGTCTAGTCTACTGTTGTGAGTGTGGGTGTGTTTGGAGGAGTTTAGTCTACTGTTGTGAGTGTGAGTGTCTGGAGGAGTCAAGTCTTCTGCTGTTGTTGGAAAGTGGCCCGTGTACACCGAGTGGAGATTAACTCCCAACTGTGCCTGCCACGGGTCGATATTCCCCTCATTTGTATTTGTCGCTCTCCGTCGCGCCGACTGAGAGGAGGTGGTGGTGGTGGTGGGACAGACAGTCGCCCGTTATTATTGCGTGCTCCCCCGGCGCACCACACAGGGACAGGCCGTTCACTGGCATGTTTTTATTATACTAATATTCATCTCGATACATCTTTCTCTGAAGAGTAGAGTGAGTGTTTCTGTTTACATACTTCGGGAGGACTTATCTGCGGCGTTTTCTGATCACGCACTGTGCATCTGTTATCAAAAGCGAGCGTGTGTTTCTTTATAAAAAACCGAGAAAACTGAAGTTTGTGTTTTTAGTTTTTGTGAATCTCTCTTTGTGTTCGATTTCTGAAATTAATGGTTCCTTAGATCAACCATAACTTAAAGGCAGTTTGTAAAAGAGTGAAGTTGGCAGGAGTACATCTAAAAGATAATTTCAGTTATTTTACTTACGGTGTGACTGATTATGTGGTAAAGCTTTGAAGAGAGTATCTATATTATCGTTTAACTTACCTGTGTGACTGATTTCATAGTAAAATGTCGAGGAGAGTGATTATATTATTCCAACTACTTGTTCTAGGGATTTCGTTGTACAACGTAGGAAAAGCTGTTTATTTTACCTATTTGTGTGATTGATTTTATAGTAAAACGTCGAAATAGGTGTTTATTTTACCTACCTGTGTGACTGATTTCATAGTAAAACCTCGGACACGGGTGTTTATGACACCTGTCTTTGTGACTGTTTTCGTATTAAAACGTCAACAAATCTTTTTTAGTTATTTCACCCTTCTGAAACTGATTTCGTAGTAAAGCCAGTCCTCTTTCACATTATCTTCAGTTTGCTTTTTTGATTAGAAAGTGTTACATATATGTGACTGATTTAGTAGTAGAACGTCGAAAAGGGTATTTTTTGTTTACCTGTTTAACTGATATTGTAGTAAAACCAGCACTTCTTCTTAAAATTAGCTGTCACGGAACGATTCTTTCACATTATCATCAGTTCGCATTTTCGACAAGAAAGTGTTACATGATATTATGTATCTGATTTAGTACTAGAACGTCAGAAAAAAGTGTTTATTATATCTATCTTTGCGACTGATTTCCTAGAAATAACAGCACTCCTTCTAAAACTGCTATCAAGATACAACTTTGCCACACATTGCCTTCAGTTCGTATTTAGAGAGGATTGTGTGGGATATCTGTGGCTGGTTTAGCAGTAGAACGGCGAAAAAAATGTGTTTATTATACCTATCTCTGTGATTGATATCGCAGTAAAAAGTAAAGCATTCAATCCGGACATCGGGGACTGCCTTGTTAGTGAGACAACTTCATGAGCCTTCGGCATAAAATTATTATGGTAGGGTGGCCGATATCGTGTTAAATTCTTAAATTAGCCATCAGGACACGACTTTTCCACACATTGCCCTCGTCAGTGTGTGTTTTGAGATGAGTGTGCGGGATATCTGACTGATTTAGCTGTGAAACGTCGAAAAAAGTGTTTATTAAACCTATCTTTGTGACTGACATCGAAGTAAATTCTTAAATTAGCTATCAGGACACGACTTTTCCACACATTGACTTCCTCAGTGTTTGTTAGAGAGGCGCTACATGTTGTTGTTGTTGTTGCTGGGTGAGTCTGACACAGAGCTGGTGACGTCACGACTTCCCTGGGCTGTCCGCTCACCTCCGTCTATGGTGGGCAAGGACATGAGGCGCTACCCCTGTCCCGTCACGGGCGAGCGAGTGCTCTATCTACGTAAGCCATTCCGCATCATGCATGATTCTTGTTGCTCATGCCTCGGAGACTGTCCATGCGCGCGTTGGTTTGTTGGCATGCGGGTTGTGAACATGTACCTCGATGATTACATGCATTATTATGATTTCGTTTAACTCTATAAGTGCGTGGCGGACACACAATAATATGTCTGGTCAACAGCAGACCAAAACCAATGAATATTGTTGCAAATCTCGAACAAGTATACATCAAGTGAAATACAGAAAAAAGAATTGTCATATTTTGTAATATTGTGCACGCTGTCGACTGCCTTTTTAATTCAAAATAGAGAAAACAGAGCAGAAAAATAATGTAAGAAAAACGGAAAGGTGTTTTTAAAGTCCCCCCGAAACAGGACGTCTCCTGGCATGGTCGAAAGACCAAAGCGTGTGTTCTCAATGAGTTAATTACGTACCTTGTTTCATTGGCATGCGGGTGTTAAAGGTACGCGGGTAATTATGATCCCGGTTAATGGCGCTGTGTTATAATGTTGTAGTCGGATAAACGGTTGTGGCGGGGAATTAGCAGCCGTCTGTTGCCTGATGACCCATTTGACTCTTTGTTTGGATTTTTGTTTCGTTTTTTTTGGTAAGAGTTTCACGGCACTTATTGCAGTTCATTAAGGTCAGTAGTTGTTACACGAGAGGAACAAACATAAAAAGAGAAGAGATAAAGACAATGGATGTTTGATAGGAACCACACCAGAGCACTCAACAACCATCCACTCTGTTTTTGTTTACGTTTTTTCAGTAAGAGTTTCGTGGCACTTTCAGTACAATTAGGTCATATAAGTGCTTAAGATTAAAGGTGTTGCTAGAGAGGAAAAACATAAAAAAGAAGGAGGAGAGATAAGGACGATAAATGTTTGATAGGAAAGAAGCGCAAACCACACTAGATAGAGCACCCATCAACCCAACCACTCTCTTCATTTGTTTGATTAATTTGTGGGTATCATATTATTCGTTGTTGGACATGTACAAATATTGAAGCTGCGTAATAAAATAATGCACATGTAATATAAGACGTAAACACTTTTAGATGTTTCTTTACTCTTTAGATGTAGGTTTTTTTTAAATATAGTAGAGGGATTTACGGCGCTCCCAACTGCATAAGGTCATATGAGCGCCATGTGTAGGGTTTGCAAAGTGTATGCATATTGAAAGGAAATAGCGCTTCAGTTTTTATTTTGGGCATGTTGTTGTTTATCTTCTTGTTCGGTTGAAGTGCGTTGATTATTATATTCTTTAAAAAACACATTTTCAATACAAGTCTTTACAGAGAATGCTTCAGTTTTGTTTTGGCATGTGTTAAAGTTTTGTTTCACGAGTCTGAGGATCTTAGTGAGCGGAACAGAGCAAGTTATGTCGATGGGTGGGTGCCAAATATTTCTGGTACTACGCGTCTCGCACAATAATACTAATTGTATTCAAGTGCTGAAAGTTTTAGGAATAATCAAATCCACTAACAATATATAGATATAAAGATGGATGAGTGGATGGATGGATGAATACGTGGATTTCAGGTAGATGGATGGAAAAGGAACACAACGAGGAGAGAGGGAGATAGGGGCCAGGGGGGAACCAAATTAAGAGAGGGGTATGCAGAAAAGAGAGAGAGAGAGAGAGAGAGAGAGAGAGAGAGAGAGAGAGAGAGAGAGAGAGAGAGAGAGAGAGAGAGAGAGAGATGGGGGGGGGTGAGGAGGCTAGAATAACCTAAATAAATTCATACACCAAAGCATGTTGTCTTATGAACCACGTATTCCTAAAGAATGTAAAAAATGTGATACATTCCTCTATGGTATTTCTTTTAAATTGTTTTGATTGGTAGCTTATATCCGTATTTAGCTGCCATTCGTGCTTGCATCTAGCTACATGACGACTAAATATAACGATATGTGTTAGTGCATGACCAATGTCATTGGAGATCATGTTGGACTTTCAAAATTTTGCTGATGAAATTTGAATCTTTAAAGGCAGTGAAAGTTGTCTAATTAGAATTTAAAGATTGAATGGACGTAACAAATACCTCACTGTGTGTGTATGTGTGTGTGTGTGTGTGT
>NW_004797482.1:761521-764160 GCF_000002075.1 Aplysia californica | reverse complement strand
GAGAGAGAGAGAGAGAGAGAGAGAGAGAGAAACAGACAGACAGACAGAGACAGAGACAGAGACAGATAGAGAGAGAGAAAGAGAGAGACAGAAAGAAAGAGACAGAGACAGAGACAGAGAACGTGAGTGATGGTGAAAAAAGGGGGTGGGGAGGGCGCTCGCTTGTGACGTTAATGAATCGTACCCAAATAGAGCGTTAGATTCAGAGATAGTATGTTGCAAAGGGAAATAGAGAGAGAGAGAGAGAGAGAGAGAGAGAGAAAGAGTGGGGAAAGGGGGGGGGGACGAGGGAGCTTGCCAGATTAATGAATGTACTGCACCCACGATTATGCACTACAGTGGGAAAAACGCATACGTCGTCATATTTTTTAATCTGCTGCGCTCGTGTGCGGGTTTTTTGTTTGTTTCATTTGTTTTGTTTCGTTTTCTCTTTATGTTCATTTTTTTCGTTTTGCTTTTGTTTGGTTGGGGATAGATAGATAGATAGATAGATAGATAGATAGATAGATGGATAGAAAGATAGATAGATAGATGGATAGAGAGATAGATAGATAGATGGATAGAGAGATAGATAGATTGATAGATAGATAGATAGATGGATAGAAAGATAGATAGATAGATGGATAGAGAGATAGATTGATAGATAGATAGATAGATAGATAGATAGATAGATAGATAGAGAGAGAGAGAGAGAGAGAGATAGAGAGAGATAGAGAGAGATAGAAAGAGATAGATAGATAGTAGAGATCAAGTGGGTGGGAACGGAGAGAGAGAAAGAGAGAGAAAGAGAGAGACAGAGAAAGAGAGAGTGGGAGGGTAGGGAGGAGAGAGAGAGAGAGAGAGAGAGAGAGAGAGAGAGAGAGAGAGAGAGAGAGAGAGAGAGAGAGAGAGAAGAGAGATAGAGACAGTATATTTTCACTGTAATATTCTTTTTTTTTTTTTTTAGGGAAGTACTGTATGAGTCCGCTTTTTAACCTGTAAAAGTATATACAAGTCTCTGAAATATTGCTCATAGCTGATATGGAGAAACATTTGAAAAAGTCAAACTACATGAACCTTAGTTTTAGGAAGCATTTACGGCACTTACAACACAATAATGTCATGTCTAGTGTCAAAAATCAAAGATGTTACG
The DNA here is from genome assembly GCF_000002075.1 of Aplysia californica. Taxonomy (NCBI): domain Eukaryota; kingdom Metazoa; phylum Mollusca; class Gastropoda; order Aplysiida; family Aplysiidae; genus Aplysia; species Aplysia californica. Next base: position 763,028 of record NW_004797482.1, on the reverse strand, counting down.
TGAGACCAACATACAGAGATAAGAAGGAGGAGAGATAACGGCGATAGATGACAGACAGGAAATAAGGAGTAAACCACACTAGAGCACCCGCCATCTACCCACTCCTTGAGGGGGGGGGGGGTTGGAGGATCCCAAAACCTTGAACATCCTCCATAAATATTCAATAGAATATACGTAGTCTTTTAAAACCCATTTGAAAACAGATTTACCTAAACAAAGTCTCAAATTCGTAGCCCGCAGAATAATTCATAGATTTTTCGACCCGTTTAGATTAACGTTTAGTTTTAATATTAATGATAATAAATAGCATTTAGATATATGCTGCACATTTCCATTTTCACAAAAAAATATACAAGGCTATAAAAGTTCATGAACGGTCATAATAAAATTGAAACTTGAATAACTAGAAACATTCATTAAAACATTCGTTCTCTGTAAATAGAAAAATAATCCCGTTCTCTATAAATAGAAAAGCAATCCCGTTCTCTCTCTCTCTCTCTCTCTCTCTCTCTCTCTCTCTCTCTCTCTCTCTCTCTTGCTCTCTCTCTCTCTCTCTCTCTCTCTCTCTCTCTCTCCCTCTCACGTTCTCTCTCTCTCTCTCTCTCTCTCTCTCTCTCTCTCTCTCTCTCTCTCTCTCTCTATTTCTCTCATTCTCACACGTTATTTTTTCAGTCTCACAGTCTAGCATACACATGCATAATATATAACAGTTCATCATAGTGACCGATATACACTTGTAAATAAGAAATGCTTCAGCTGTTGATTTTTTTTGAGAATGTAAATTGTTGGGGCACATCATATCTTATTTGGGAGTTTGTTCCATACCTGGGGACCAAAGAACAAAAAGGAACGCTCCCAGAATGTTTTGTAATTTTTGGGGGGGAGTTTTAAGAATTACATTGTCAGGGGATGATCTAACGGCTCAGGGTGGATGATTTTAGTGCGACCCGCTTGTTTTTCTCACTCACCAAATGTGGCCATTGTTAAAGAAAGCGCTGCCAGGTCTCTGGCAGGAAGGAATGTGTAAGAGAAGCCTATCTGCCGTCAGTTAGTAAAAATATAGTATAATATGCAGTTTTTGCAAATTTTACAGGAGAGCCAAAAGACTGAATATAGTTGCATAGAAAAGAAACGCTGCAAACATTCAAATCAATACTATAATTTTGATAATAACTTCCCTATTGTCTCTAAAGCAAATGTTTTATCGGTAACAAAATTCAGCCTTTTTTGGCTCTTCTGTAAAACTGTAAAAAGACTAACACCCCCCCCCCCCCCCCCCCCCTGAATATCACTGTATTATTTAAAATGACGGCAGCTGTGTTATGAAGAACCCGTCTCGTTTTGAGTTGCTATTAATACAGAATGAGAAGGTTTAATCAGTTGTAGTTTACACTCTCTAAAAACCGTCATTATTGAATACATATTGTGCCCCACTCCCCCCCCCCTCCAAGCCAGCAAGGCTGGTTTAAGCATGTGGGAGGCCTCTGGACCGCTTGGAAAGGGGGGG
>NW_004797482.1:755665-761421 GCF_000002075.1 Aplysia californica | reverse complement strand
GGGGGGGGCTTTCCCAACTCCTCTTGTTGCATACTTATTTACTTACTCTCTCCCTATACCGTCAGGTACATACGTCGGAAAACAGTCGACGCCACGATTGTCCGTCCCAGGCTACTTTCTCCAATTTCGGCACATCCAGGCCCTGGGTGATTGCCTCATCTCTTATTGCGCCTCTATAGCTTCCAGTTGGTCTTCTCCTCTTTCTCTTTCCAGTTGGTTTCCAATTACCTGTCTGATAGGACAGTTTCGTCTTCGGCATTCTCAGAACATGTCCCAGATATCTATCTCCATCTTCTCTTTTATTTATGGTTGTGTTGACATCTTCAATTTCTGCTCTCCCTAGCACTTCATTATTGGAGATAAATTAATTCCATTTGTTGCATACACCACAGACTAATTAGAACAACAGGGTTCTAACCACTCTTTCAGCGAGAACTGAGTTACATTACATACTAAATCTACACATAAATTTGTCACGACGAGGTGGAATCAATCAAGCGCTCGTCAGTTTTGGGCATAAGGAGTTATTGGTATAATCTTAAAACCTGTTCATGTGCCTTGCTTTTAATGAAAAAAATACACATCTATCTTGAATAAAAGTAGAGATATTTTAGATTGGAGGAAGTTAGAGTCGCCTGGTTTCAAATGTAAAATTAGTGAGAAAATGGCTGCCAAAGTTTGATAACTCTCATAGCCTAAGAGTCCTTGGAAACTGAAAATTTACATTCTCTCTGCCTTAATCAACGTTTTTCAGTAAAATCCACCCAGTAATGTATTTTTTAATGGACATAAAAGCCGTTTAGCCAAAAAATAAAATTCGTCAAAAATTGTATACAGGAAAAAAAATGCTGTTTTCTTCTTCTGCTTTATTTTGACGAGCGCCTGATTTCACCATGATGCCTCAGAAATTACACAGACACCTTGCACACTGTATCAAAGACTCGAGATAATCAGATCCCACCTGTACATTCTTATGATTGACGTTAAAACGAAGGAGGATTTAAAGACGTTGTTGCTATAAGAGTGTGAATCTTCGAATTCAGTTTTCTCAAAACTATGCACCACGGAGTAAGAACTCTTTCATAGTAAGGGCGCGATATGATCTTGATGAAGTCTCTGTCTCCAACGGCGTCCTGGTTCTTACTTAGAGTTTTAGACCCCTGGTTTCTGTCATTTTTCTTCACCTCGGCGAAAGCGCATACGTTTTTCGTGTCTTTGGATTGTCTTCTTTAAATTCCAATGATTGCACTCCACTCACAGTCTGTTTTCCATTGGATAGAGCACTACGGTATATGAATGATATTCATAATTAACATTCGGAGCACTAAGTGGTCATCGGCTTGTTTCAACTGGCAAACTTTGATAGCAGGTGTCGCGACGCGATGGAATCAGGCGTTGGTCATTTTTTGGGGGCATATCAAGTTAATGATATCACATGAACGATAGTTCATCTGTCTTGTTTTTGTTTTTTTTAAATAAAAAAGATACCCATAATATATCTTGAATAGAAGTCGAGATATTCGTAGTTGTTTGTTTTAGTAGAGGTTTTACGGCGCTCGCAACTGCATAAGGTCATATGAGCGCCAGAAGATTAGAGGTGTTACAAGAGAGTAACAATCATAAAAAAGAAGGAGGGGAGATAAGGACGATATATGTTTGATAGGAAAGAAGAAGCAAACCACACCAGAGCACCCGCCAACCACCCACTATTTGTAGTTGAAGGATGTGAATGTGGTCGAGTTTCAGAGGACAAATTAGCGAGAAAATGGCCGCACAAAGTTTTTAGGCTATGTACTTGAAAACAGCTAATTATATGTTTTTGTTTCCTTTTGATCAACGTTTTTTCTAGTAAAAATCCACCCAGAAATGTGCTGCTAAGTGGATATAAAAGGTACTAAGGTGAGCAAATATCGATAAATATTGCCCAACGGGCGGCAAAATGACGAGTTCATCCATTTCATTATTTTGACGAGCGCTTGATTTCATCACGATGCCTCTCGAATTATCCGTTCCCGGTACCGGCTGACAGTGGGAGTGAGAAGTGTGAATAAACACGACACGAGCTCGCCAATAACAAGTCATGTCAACATCAACGCTATCCGACCACTCACACAACTCACAGCTGACAACCGAAGCAGCGCGCGACTGCCAGGAACGTCGAACGACTGACAGTCTGACAGACAGACTGACATACAGACAGATAGACGGACAGAAACCTGATGCGTCCAGCGTCCTATGACCTGAATGTACCCCTCCCCTCTCCCTTCCCGCCCAGTCCAGTAAGTAGCTGAGACAGAAACCACAAGCTGTGCTGTCATAAAACAGAACAGACGGACAGAGAAAAACAAAACCAAAATAAAAAACCACACAGCGCACGGATGGTCTGTTGTTCTTATCAGCTCTTTCCTTCCCCGGCCGCCTAGTGTGTGAACATAATGCTGTAGACCTATAATAACTCTACAACAGAGCGCACTCAAGAACTCTGGAGTTCTTCCATTTATTATTTCGAAGGAGATGTAAAATATAGGTCACACTTTGTGTGTGCGCGCGAGAGTCTTCTGCGTGTGTCTGCGTGTGTGTGTCTTGAACTGCATGTGCCAGGCTTAGAGGATGAAAAGGAAAGTGAGTACAGCATTAAGCCAGGCATGGGATTATTGTGGAATCATGAGAGAAAATCCTTACCACCAAAGCGATCGCCCAAAGTTCCCTACTTCGGTAAGCATATTATTATTGTAAATAAACTGCATGCACTTCATACTCTAGCCTGTTTTTATTATAATTTAACATATCTTGTAAATAAACTGCATGCATGATTGTACTTCATTATCTATCCTGTTTTTCTAACATAACATAATTACCATCATTACTTTATATTGTTTCAAGGGAATGGTTTGCTTGCTCTGTGTAATTGCTCGCTAATATTATGATTGCATTATTTCTCCATTTCATTTGTATTTGTTTGTGAGATTTCTTGCCTCTTCAGCAACATTATTATAATATTGTATTTGTTTGTGAGATTTCTTGCCTCTTCAGCAACATTATTATAATATTGTATTTGTTTGTGGCCTACTTTTTGTGTTGTGGACTTTCCATGTGGCTTTGTTTTTCGTTCCTTTTTTCCTTCTCTAAAAGTAGACATTACATTAACTTGTCTGGAAAGGTTAAGTAGATAAGGACACAGACAAATACAAGTGATAGCTCTTACATTTACACAAGAGAGAGACTGAATAGAAGATAATAAATGACGCTACGGTAGCACAGTATGACTTATAAACGTTTAGACTGTGAGCCAGACATACTGACGAACAGCTGGGCAAGTACGTAGATAGATAGATAGATAGATAGATAGATAGATAGATAGATAGATAGATAGATAGATAGATAGATAGATAGATAGATAGGCCAAGGCATAACTCATTTATCCCCCCTTGTCTATAAAATTAAAGAGAACAATATCCACAGAGCTTTAAGATATAGAACGATCCTTTTTATTTTGAATGATTATGCTTTATGTGTGTGTCTTATGTGTCAGAAAGACACGGAGAAAGCTGTGAGTGAATGCATGTGTTTGGAAGAGACAGAAAGAAGACTGAGGGTTTTTTTCGTGTGTGGTGGAGCTGTGAGTGTGGGTTTGTGTAAGGAGAGAGAGAGAGAAAGAGAGAAAGAGGGACAGAGAGAGAGAGAGAGAGAGAGAGAGAGAGAGAGAGAGAGAGAGAGAGAGAGAGAGAGAGAGAGAGAGAGAGAAAGAGGGACAGAGATAGAGACAGTGACAGAGGGACAGAGATAGAGACAGTGACAGAGAGAAAGGGAGAGAGAGAGGGAGAGAGAGAAAGAGAGAAAGACGGAGAGAGAGACAGACAGAGAGAGAGAGAAAGAGGGAGAGATAGTTTATGCCCCCGGACACACTGTTTATGTACGGTAATCTTGGTGAGCGAGTTTTGCCTCGTTGCAAGAGTCTCATCGCGCATAAACATAATGAGTACATTTCTCTTAGTTAATGCTGAATCTTTGTATGTTGATGTTCTGGTCAGACCAACCCACAATTTCTCTCCTGGATTAATAAGCTGTATCTTATCGTTTCTCACCTTAACGTGAATATGTGGGTGGTTTGCGAGTGCTCTAATGAGGTTTGGTCCTTCTTTCCTATCAAATACATTATGATTCTTATCTCTCCATCTTCTTTTTAGCGTATGCCACTGTCTTGCAATACCTCTAATCTTCGCATTTAAGTTACCTAATTGTGTTGAAAAAGCCGTTAAACTTTTGCTGAAACTGAAAAAAACCCCGTAAATTATGTGTTCTGAAAGCTAGAGAGAGAGGTGGTCTTGACATTTGGCACGGAAGCTACATTTCAGCTGACACTTGTTTATAATTTTAGTTTTTTTTGGTTTTGGGTTTATTTTTTTGTTTTTATTCAACTCTCCCTGCCCGCCTGTGAGTGTCAGCCCGATTGGCATAACTCAACACGCACACATGTGTGAGCGGTATGTTCCGGGATGCTGAGCTGCAATTTGGAGACAAGAGAGAGAGAGAGAGAGAGAGAGAGAGAGAGAGAGAGAGAGAGAGAGAGAGAGAGAGAAAGAAGAGAGAGAAGAAAAGAAAGAAAGAGCATTTCGGAGAGAGACGGACAGAGAGACAGACAGAGAGACACAAAGAGAGAAAATAAAATGAACAAACCTTTCTCCCCAATCACAAGGAGCCCACAACCCTGCTTAAGCTTACCTTTAACAAGAGAGAGAGAGAGAGAGAGAGAGAGAGAGAGAGAGACAGAGAGAGAGACAGACAGACAGACAGACAGACAGACAGACAGACAGACAGACAGACAGACTGACTGACTGACAAACAGACAGACAGAAATACAAACAGACAGACAGACAGACAGACAGACAGACAGACAGACAGACAGACAGACAGACAGACAGACAGAGGGGGGAGGGGAGAGGAAAACAGAAAGAGAGAAGGAAAGAACGAAAGAGGAAAGCTGACAGACAGGATACGGACATTTACAGAGATGGAAAGAGAGACAAGGGATGAAAAAGAAACAACAGACACAGGAATACCTCACACGGTAACAGCACGGGTATAAAAAAGCGGTTAGTGAAACGCAATATACAGCAGACATTTAATGCAGCATATTATTGTTAAGTTAATTCCATTTCTAGCCAGCTGTTGTCTTTTTGTTTCGAACAGTAAGTCCCCGTATGTTAAGTCGACAGGTGTATCTTTTCACCAGCGGTAATCTGCGTCCTATATTCGTGTCATGCATGCGCAAGAACTTTATCTCAAACTCCTAAACAAAAAAAGGCAACGTTGTTCCTTCTGGCTGTAACATAATTTTAAGCTATCCTTCACGGTTTTCTTTCCTGCTGTCTTCTCTAACTGAATAGTATAGTGATGTTTTGAAGAGAAGATAGATTTATAGAGGAATAGTAGTAGAATCTAGTAGTCGTCGCAGTAGTCAGTGCTGCCGTGCCAAGGCAGACCGACGTATCTGCGGAAAAAATTTTTTTTGTATTTTCGTTTAAATGGACGCCTATACCCATTTTGCATCTTGTGTCAAAGGCAGGAGGACGTATCTGCACTACAAATAGGATATTTCACTATGGACGTAACTGAAGGGCTCTGCCCATATTTCCAATGGCAGCGCGACATAACTCAAAATCATTAAAAGCGCAGATACGTCGCTCTGCCTTGGCACGGCAGAGTAGTAGTAGTAGTAGTAGTAGTAGTAGTAGTAGTAGTAGTAGTAGTAGTAG
>NW_004797482.1:753994-755565 GCF_000002075.1 Aplysia californica | reverse complement strand
CCCCTCCCTCCTCCCCCCAAGAAAAAATAACAGAACAAAACAAAACAAAGAAATACAAAACCAGTTTGCATTCTCAACCTTTCCAAATCCTCCATACGTTAGTTTCTCCATCATCGTCATAAAGTGCCAGATCTGGAACCGACATCCGCGATCATGGTTAGCTTTAATTTTTTCCGCTCGGATAGGCTACTATATGCTAACCCTATAATCCTGGTATTTCCCCTGTCAACAATCTGTTTATATTTTCGAAGTAAGTTCTTGTGGGTCTATCCTTGAGTTGTTTGCTGTCCATTCTTCCACTTAGAGCAAGATGTTTAAGTAATTTTTGTTGAATCTTGTAAAGTAACATCCCCCAGACCACAACGTCAATGTTTTAACCCACGACCTTTATGTTACAAGCCCGACAGCCTTATCATTTAACCACCCACAAAAGTACCTTTAAAATAAGACTTAGCAAAGTGAGGGGGTGCTCATGAAATGCCTCGGCGATAAAGAAGCTGAACCTTTAGGGTTTGAACATGGGGTATTGACACTGTTGACAAGTATGATCCCATGTGTGGTCATACATGGAACAAAAACGGATACTTTCTGGGTGATTCAGTTACGTCAGTCAAGATAGTAAAGAAACTACGAAAGGAATTCGCAGGGGCTGTATAGTAGTAGTAGTAGTAGTAGTAGTAGTAGTAGTAGTAGTAGTAGTAGTAGTAGTTTGAGGAGGAGGGGGAGGGGGAGGAGAGGAGGAACTGCAAAAACAGCTGCAGCAACAGTAGCAGCTGGAGAATAAAAAGCAGAAAGAAGAGTGAACAGATACTATTGGAATAGTGTTGCTCGTATTAACAGTTATGATAGTTCTCGGGGATATCTATCTATCTATCTATCTATCTATCTATCTATCTATCTGTCTATCTATCTATCTATCTAGCTATCTATCTATCTATCTATCTATCTATCTATCGACCAATCAGTTAATCAATCTGTCTGTCCGTCTGTCTATCTATCAATCTTCTGTCTGTCTATCTTTTCTTTCTGTTTGTGTAATATCTGGCAGTCTGCGTGATTGTTTACATAAGCTTAATTTCTATGTGTGCCTCACTTTTGCCCGGGGCCCCCTCAATCAATATCCTCATCCCCTCTCTTGTCCGTGGCAAATAAATCAAGCTTAATACTCCTAATCTCGACTTAGTTACAAACAAAACCCTTACTTCTGACCCGCCGCATCCATAGAAGGAAAGCTTTTAATCTACCAACACGCCACTTCCCCACGATGCAACACATTGATTTCACAAACCAATCTCAAGTTTCGGAACGAGTTCACAACTTGTTTTGATAATCTACATACTTAAAATTCATTCTGACATATTATAATTTTGTTATGTCCTACATGGAAGTCCATTTTGTGCTTCGTCATTTCGTGTCATAACAATATTATTTTACAATAGAGCGTATTTTTCACCAGACACAGAAGTGGAAAAAACGATAGGAGGCGGTTGAGGGTGAAGTCACTGGTAGCTCCTACTTTTTAAATTTTCTTCTGTCTTTTCTGTCTACCCTGATTCCATATGATGTAGATT
>NW_004797482.1:751136-753894 GCF_000002075.1 Aplysia californica | reverse complement strand
TAGTAGTAGTAGTAGTAGTAGTAGTAGTAGTAGTAGTATTTTGAGGAGGAGGGGGGGGGGAGGAGAGGAGGAACTGCAAAAACAGCTGCAGCAACAGTAGCAGCTGGAGAATAAAAAGCAGAAAGAAGAGTGAACAGATACTATTGGAATAGTGTTGCTCGTATTAACAGTTATGATAGTTCTCGGGGATATCTATCTATCTATCTATCTATCTATCTATCTATCTATCTGTCTATCTATCTATCTATCTAGCTATCTATCTATCTATCTATCTATCTATCTATCGACCAATCAGTTAATCAATCTGTCTGTCCGTCTGTCTATCTATCAATCTTCTGTCTGTCTATCTTTTCTTTCTGTTTGTGTAATATCTGGCAGTCTGCGTGATTGTTTACATAAGCTTAATTTCTATGTGTGCCTCACTTTTGCCCGGGGCCCCCTCAATCAATATCCTCATCCCCTCTCTTGTCCGTGGCAAATAAATCAAGCTTAATACTCCTAATCTCGACTTAGTTACAAACAAAACCCTTACTTCTGACCCGCCGCATCCATAGAAGGAAAGCTTTTAATCTACCAACACGCCACTTCCCCACGATGCAACACATTGATTTCACAAACCAATCTCAAGTTTCGGAACGAGTTCACAACTTGTTTTGATAATCTACATACTTAAAATTCATTCTGACATATTATAATTTTGTTATGTCCTACATGGAAGTCCATTTTGTGCTTCGTCATTTCGTGTCATAACAATATTATTTTACAATAGAGCGTATTTTTCACCAGACACAGAAGTGGAAAAAACGATAGGAGGCGGTTGAGGGTGAAGTCACTGGTAGCTCCTACTTTTTAAATTTGCTTCTGTCTTTTCTGTCTACCCTGATTCCATATGATGTAGATTGTGTCAAAGGGCTTCTTTTTTCTGACTCCCCCCCCCCCCCCTCAAAACAAAAAAACAAACAAAAAATTAACAAAATAAATACATAAATAAATTTTTAAAAGTTAATAATTAATTAACTAATTTACAAAAGATTAAAACATTTTAAAAAATTAAAAAATTAAAAAATTGAATAAAAAACAAATAAAAAAATAATAAAACATAGCTAGATCAATCAATCAATCAATCAATCAATCAATTAATCAATCAATCAATTACAAAAATAATAAAGAAACGTAGGGGAATTTTATTGTGATAAAATGTCATCGATTACACATTTTAAAACTTGACTTGCTACGATAAAGCAGGGATTATGATTTCGATTTGTAAGAATTAAGGATTTTCTCAAATTACCGTTGAGATCGCAAGTGGTAGCAGGCGGAGGGACCCTGTGCAGGGGACGGGGATCCTGATAATAATATAGGGAATTTATTTTTTTGTAAGTGTTTTACAGTGCTCGCAACTGCATAAGGTCATGTGAGCGCTCGGGACACATTAAACTTTTTCAGTTGGTAGGACATTTTGAATTTTGCCCGCGTTGCGGCTGAAGCCTACTCTTATCGATTTTAGACCACCGAGGGATCTTTAACGAGCGCAACTTGCACACGGTCCCTCTGAGACTTTTGGCCCTTGTCGGAGAAGGCTAGGTGTAGATCTTTTCTACCAGAAGACCAGGGGTGTGGCAGAAAGACAGCAGTAAGAAGGAACCAAGGAGTAGCAGTAGAAAGGCTGCAGAAAGAGTCAGGAGCCTAGAGGAGGGGGCAAAGGAGATGAGGGGGAGGGCCAGAAAGAGGAGACTAAAGCAGACGACAGAACATTGCTAGAGGAGGTGAAAGGAGACAATTTTAGAGAAGAAAATTTTTCCGTCTCTACCCTGATTCGAACCCGGGACCTTTAAATGAGAGGACAACACCTTAACCTCTAGGCCACGAGAAAGGGAACTTTAACTTCACCCTCGTCTATCCCAGGAGTCTTGATGGCTAAACGTTGGGGTACCGGCGGCACCTCTGTGGAGTTTGTTTTAGTAAGGTTTTACTGCGCTCGCAACTGCATATAGTCATAATATGAGCGCCACCACTGTGTAGATTGTGTGTTTGTTTTACTGAGGTTTTACGTCGTTTGCAACTGCATAAAGTCATAATATGAGCGCCACCACTGTGAAGTTTAAGTTCAGATTCTTGCACTCCTCGCTGTTCTCGGGTTTCTCTTGTTGGCCTATAATGTTCTAGTCATGGCCAGTCCACTCTTTGATGTTGTCTTCACATTGTTGTGCCTGTCTGTTTCTTTGTCTCTCTGTCTTTCTGTCTCTCTCTCTCTCTCTTTCTCTCTCTCTCTTTCTCTCTGTCTGCACCCTCTGTCTCTCTCTCTCTCTCCCTCTCTCTCTGTCTGTCTGTCTGTCTCCCTTTCTCTCTCTCTGTCTGTCTGTATGTCTCTTTCTTTCTTTCTCTTTCTTTCTTTCTTTCTCTTTCTTTCTTTCTTTCTCTTTCTTTCTTTCTTTCTCTTTTTTTCTTTCTTGCTTTCTCTCCCTCTCTCTGTCTCTGTCTCTGTCTCTGTCTCTGTATCTGTCTCTGTCTCTCTCTCTCTCTTTCTCTCTCTCTCTCTCTCTCTCTCTCTCTCTTTCTCTCTATTCCCCCACCCATCTCTCAGTCTTTCCTTGCGCTGTTCCGTGCAGGATAGTCTTTGTCAATCCAGATGAACGTAATATGACGTGCCTATACCGCTTCAGTTTGCAGATGAAATCGAGAGGTGATTAATATTGCTTGCCCATCGCCGAAACGAGGCTGTTTACTTCTCTCTCTCTCTCTCTCTCTCTCTCTCTCT
>NW_004797482.1:744992-748523 GCF_000002075.1 Aplysia californica | reverse complement strand
TTGATTTACGACAGTTTAAGTGGCTATATGTGTGATCTGAAGCAAACAATACGCAGTTTGGTCTCCAAAGCAGTTCATCTGTGTGCGGAGTGCGTCTCTGAATAGTTCCTGGGTGCTCGTCGGAGACGTCTCCGAATCTCTTCCACCGGGTCAACAACATTGCACCGTCAAACCTTTCCGAAATGTTCAACGAATACGTTTCATCTCTGTCTTTACGATTAGCTTGGCCAAAATAAGTCTATTAAAACCTGTTCAAAATAAAAGTAACAGACTCGGAAGGAGATCTTTTTCCCATCACGCGCCTTCCCTGTGGAACGCACTACCAGCATACCTACGAGACGTGAACACCATTAAAATTCAAATTAGCCCTGGAAATGAATTTTATTTTAGGCCAGCTTTAATTTTGATCAGTAATGACCGACATTCCTAATATATATAATATAAAGTTTCAGTAATATATATATTTTCGTTGTTCATTGTGTCCTGTATCAAATGGCTGCATATCGTAATGTACGTGTGTTTATGTAAGTGTGTGTGTGTGTGTGTGTGTGTTTGTGTGTGTGTGTGTCTGTGTGTGTGTGTGTGTGCGTATGTTTATGTGTGTGTGTGTGTGGGAGCATGAGTGAGTGTTAATGTGTTCGTATGTGTGTGTGTGTGTGCGTATGTATGTTAATGCGTGTGTGTGTATGTATGTGTGTGTGCATGTGTGTGTGTATGTGTGTGTGTGCATGTGTGTGTGTATGTGTGTGTGTGCGTGCCTGCGTGTGTGTTCATGGGCGCATGTGTGTTCATGTGACAGCCTGCAGTTTTCTAAACATTTCGACGGTAAGAGCATTCAACTAGAGTGTGGTCTAACTCTGAGTTCACTCTTGTGTGATATGCAATATTATACACATTATGTGTTATTTCTGAACTCAAAAGTGCTGCATACCAATAACCCTGTCCGACTTTTTAGACAAAATGGCACTGTTTGAAGATGTTTTGTTTTTTTCATCTCCACTTTTAAAATAATTTAGATAGTAGGGAAACAGACATACATACTGTTCGAAATTGTGTCATTTGCCTGCGTCATAGCGTTGCTGTTTGGTTTGTATGCTACTAGATTCTTGGTCTGATTCATGAAAATCAGTTCGTGAATTTTGATCATTTGATACGACAGACGGCCTTTATCTCTTTTTACAATTATCACAAACAAGCCGAAAATTCGGTAAATGTAAATGTATACCCATCCCCAAACCTCTACCGTCGTTTTTGTATCCCAAAACTATCATAATGTTCTATGAACCCGGATTTTCTTAAAGGTTTTGTATTCGGTTCGTTCAGCGAAAGAGAGGTCTTCTTGTTTTTCGCAGATACCCCCTCTCTCTCTCTCTCTCTCTCTCTCTCTCTCTCTCTTGCTTACTCACTCACACCTAAATTTACTTCTCCTTCTACACTGCTGATCCCTAGGTAGATGAGAACGAGTCCCTAGTTTTCTCAGACTCTTTACTCTAAGGGTCCTTGTACATGTTGTGCACGTAGGTGGTTGGCGGGTGCTCTGGTGTGGTTCGCTCCTCCTTTCCTATCAACCATCTGTCGCCCTTATCTCTCTTCTTTCTTTTATATGTATCTTACTATCAGCACTTATTAAACCTTATAGTTTTTGAGAGTGCCGTAAATTTCTTACTGAAACTAAAGACAATTATTGCACACGTTAAAGTTTCCTTTGAGGTTGAAAAAAAAGAACAAAAGAACCTGCACCACTCCACTCCACAAAAAAGAGGAAAAAAACCCAACAACAAAAAAAAGGAGCATATAAATGTAGTTCAACCAGGCTATGTCAATTTTAGACGCTTCAACTTTCAGCAGGTACTGGGATAAGTGTGCAGAGTTATCGAATTTCCCCAAAACGATATGTAGCACTTTTAGTACAGGAGCTATTTTTTTTAACCGACTTTTGAATAATTTATGAAATGTGAGGCAGCGTGGAGGAATCAGGCTCTCGTCCATTTTATGGTATGTAGAGTTATTGGTATCATCTAAAAGCGTGTTCACCTGTCTTTATTTGATTGCAAAAAATATCCATTTATCATGAAGACAAGTCGAGATATTTGCGATAGAAGGAGGTGGGGGTCACATGTTTTCAGAGGTAAAATTAGTGAGAAAATGGCCGTCAACGATTAGTTATTTCCTTTGCTGAAGAGTCCGTGGTATCTGAAAATTTACCCTTTTTGTGCCTTTAATCATCGTTTTTCAAAAACTCCACACAGAACTGAGTTCTTTAAAGGGCAATAAAGGTGTTGAGCTAAAAACAACAAAAATTGAAAAAAATTCACAAACCTGCGGAAAAAAGCAAGTTTCTTCACTTTAATTATTTTGACGAGAGCTTGATTCCACCACGCAGCCCCATAAATGTTCTAACAGGGTGATTCACACTGGAATGTTTGTCAACCTTGACTCATTACAAAAAGCCATGTCATGACACGTATAAATTTACACAAGAGGAAAACGATACCTTTCTGGCGTGAGTCATTTTAGAATGATCATTTTCTATGTCATGGTGAGTAGCTGTGACAAAGTGTTTTGCTTTAATTTGTTTGCAATACCAGTGTGCCGTCCGCTCTTATACGATTGTTTTTGCGAACGTGGCCAACACAGAGAAGTTATGGGTCCGAACCCCAATGAGGTCAGAAGTTGTTGTTTGGGGGGGGGGGGGGGGGTTCTCCCTAGAAATATTTTCGTTCTTGCGGTACCTGATTCAAATTTTCCCATTATCAACTGCGCCACCAGATATTAACTATCGTAGAATTAGAAAGTTCTATCTCACATTTTTGGCCGTTTTGAGGTACTAAGACCATAAGGCCAGAAACCAAATCATGTTCTACCGACTGTATCAATGTCGTAAGATTATTCGGATTCGTTATGAAAATATATGTTCAAAGAATGTTATTCTATAAAGCTTAGCTTATTATTGTGAAATTCAAAATGTTTAACGTCACATTTCTCATAACTTGGAACGGAGCAAATAGAACTTTGCCATTCTAGGGACATATATTATAAAGGGAATACTCGAAGACAAGATGCAGAACATAATGGCCGAGGGTAGGAAAAGCACAACACGGACCGACATCATCAAAGTATGGAGTGAGATAAATACATTATGATGAGCAGTTAGTGAACGCAAAGATTGACATTAAAAGGTCCAGATCCAGGCCATACAAAAAGGTTGAATCAATATTTTGCTCAGCCATTATATTTCATCGGATTTGCCTGGGACAAAGCGCACAAGAACACCGGACTTGACACGTCACAGCTCTATGACCCTTTCACCAATGAACTTGCAATTTGGCATGGAGATTTCTTAGACATGACATCAAGATGTCACAAAATTGAGTGGATGTTGGTTACCCACTTTTGATTTAAGCAAGGTGGGAAACTTTATTCTGAGACAGATCTCGTAACTAGGTCTTACATACACTCATGGTTTCAATTAATTATTCCCTGGTGACTAATTGCGATTACCTTCTTTGAATGTCGGTTGTTAACTTTAAC
>NW_004797482.1:739136-743440 GCF_000002075.1 Aplysia californica | reverse complement strand
GGGGCCGTGCAACCCTAAGGTTGAAGGTTTGAGGGTTTGAATCATGTCAGGGGCCAGACGTTGTCTTCACCCAGATGGGAATGGGTTCCTGTCTATAGACAACAAAAGATCATGTTGATTTGTTTGGTCCTCAACTTACAGGGTATGCTTCCCCGGATGACGAGAATGTATCTCAGCTGTGCTCTAGCGCATGCTGTAGGGGCGTGGATACACACTAGATAAATGCAATTATTATTGTTATCGAGTGTCTTTAAGCTGTGTCCCATTCAGCCCGGTTTGTCGTTAAAGGCGCAGTCGAAACTAAATTATGATTAAAATTGTGTCAGTGGCTGGGTTACGTATTTACACCATGAGTGTGCTCCAGATGAGGCGTAGGTGGAAACATCTCCCATTACTATAAACATAATTTGTGTCTCCTAGATCTAGTATTACAACATTAAAATTAAAAATTGTTTTTGGCACGTGCCATTTAACCTAATTTTTCCCTATTTGGGTTAGGGAGTCTGGAGAGGTACTGGGATCATTGGGGGTCATCTGTATTCTGGGGCATCGTGGTGAAATCAGGCGCTCGTCAAAATAATCAAATCAAGGAAATCGTCATTGTTTGGCCGATGGGTAATTTTTTTCCGAATTTTCTACTTTTTTGGGCTCAACGCATTTTATCTTCTTTTAAAACCACATTTTCTGTGTGGATGTTACTGAATAACATTGATTAAAGGCGAACAAAAATGTAAATTTTCAATTTCCATTATTGTTCGTTCACTGATCAAACTGTGTTATAGGCGACCAACTTACATTGTGAAATCAGTCATCACAGAAGTTACTACATAATATTTATGACCTTTACCAAGTCCTTTGTGACTCATTGAAGAAGAGGAAGATAGGACTAACGCTAAAATTACTTAAACGCAATCCCATATCATCTTTCATCACCACCCTTACTTCTAAAATCCTCATTGCTCTCAGACCAAAGACTTACATCTATAATCCTTGAATTTGTATCTGTAATAGTTACTTGTCATACTAAGTATGCACGTAATACGCTATTGGACACTATCATGTGCACTTTTTCTACTAAGCAGATGGCGCCAATCTCATATAAATGGGCAAGGCATTTTCAAAAGGTATGCCCTCTAGAAAGACAAGTAGACCTGGACGGATGACTGACGTTTGTGGTGTAGCGGTAAGACGTTTTGACGTCGAGCGGAGAAGATGTTCGATCGTTTCTCATGCGGGGAGTTTTGTTTTTTTTAATCGCAATCGAGTAACACCGTTTACCTACTGGGACGTTTTTGTCTTCTTCTACCTCCTCAACCCCCCCTCCCCCCGCCCTCCCTACCCCTTTCAGCTTGGGTTGGTACTGAAAGGCAGAGTGGAAGCAGCCTGCCTCCTTAATATTCTAAATGAGTCACGACGCGATGGAATCAAGTTTTAATCATGAAGAGTCAAAGGTATCATCTGAAAGTTTATTTATTTGCCTTGCATTCAATTGAAAAAAATACCCATCTGTCTTGAATAGAAATCAAGCTATTTTCAATTGAAGGGGGTGAAGTCATCTGGCTTCAATGGTGAAGTTAGCGAGGAAATGGCGAAGCTGGCTTAGTGGTTAGGCTACCGGACTCATAATCGTGATGTAGCCGGTTGGGGGGGTTCGAGCCGCGGCTCGACGTAGTGTCCTGGGGAAAGGCATTTTACATGAACTTTCCTCACTTCACCCAGGTGGTAATCGGTACCCGGCAATAGACAGCGAAAGGTCTTGTCAGTCTGTTAATGTTTTAGTACCGATAGATTGCTGCTTGCACTGAATGCTTCCCAGAAAGTTAAGATTGCTTAAGAATGCTATCAGGTCTGCTGGGGTAATAGTATAGATTGTGAAGCGCACAGAGCGTTCTGTTGAGCGGGATTTGCGCTATACCAATGCAATTAAAGCTATCTATTAAAATGGCCGCCAAAGTTCGGTAACTCCAATAGCTAAAGAGTCTTTGAAAACTGAAAAATGACATTTTGTGCTTTTAATCAATGTTTTTCTGTCAAATTCACACTGAAATGTGTTTTTATGAGGACATAAAAGGCGTTGACCCCCCCCAAAAATCTATAAAAATTGCCAATCTGTCGGAAAAATGTCTGTTTCTCTGATTTCGTTATTTTGACGAGCGCCTATTTGCACCACAATGCCTCACAAATAGTGTCGGTGGGGATATAAAACATCTACAATTACGCTTTCTTTGTTCAGATTCGTGTCACAAGCAGCAAATACAGTCAGTTTGTTTGTTGTTGTTGATTTTTTTTACCTTAGTTTTGATGTCGACAAAACTTTAATATGTTTGGTCAAATTTGTGTTTCTCGCCAGCATAAAAACAGGGATCCCAAAGGGTAAAACTCACTCGCTGTAGTCCTTTTTATATCAGCTGTATCAACTTACAGTGTCATTGTCAGTCTGCAGTACAGCTGGTGAGATCGCCTTTCTGGTCAACTGACGTGCTGAAACGAAACTCAATATGTTCGTTTGTATATTGTAAAGTAGGAATACTGGCGTCTGTGGTGTAGCTGTTATGTGTTTGACCGACGCATGCGCAACACCTGAGTTCAATCTCGGGTTACTTTTTTTTCGAATTCATTTTTGTTTGCTGTTTTACTTTTTAAATTTTTTAAAAAATTAAGTAAACGTGTGGCCCTGACAGAAAAGTCGAAGCAGTTTATATCCAGAATGATCTAAATTGGGTTGATATGGGCATTACAACTACTGTAACGATTTCTTTTTCTTTAAAAATTGAGACAAATGTCGTGGGAGGAAAATTTAGCTTACTTACTCAAGGTTGGATACCAACAAAACTGTAGAATATTTATTTTGTCAAATTGATTTTGCTCCGAAGGTCTGTATATGAGAGTCATCGTGGTAAAATCAGGCGCTAGATAAACCAGATAACAAAGTCGGAGAAACAGGCATTTCTTCACCTGTCTGGAAATTTTTATCGAATTTTTTCTTTTCGGCTTAATCTCTTTTAGGTCCATATAAAAACACATTTCCAGGTGAATTTTACTCAAAAACATTGATTAATGGCACAACATAATGTTTAGTCATTTTTTTTTTTAGTTTTCAAAGACTCTTAAGCTATTGAAGTTACCAAATTTTGGCGGCTATTTTCTCGCTAATTTTAACCCTGAAACCAGCAATCTCACTTCCTTCAATTGCAAATATCTTTAATTCTATTCAAGATAAATTGAATCTTTATTTTCTTTGAAATCAAGGCAAATAAATCATCTTTGAGATAATACCAATAACTGCACATACCCAAAAATTGGCGAGCGCCTGGTTCCACCGCGTCGTGACATATACAGTGTTGTTGTCGGTCCGCTCTGACCAATGGACGTGCTGAAATGAAACCCAATATGTTTTTTTATAGTAGAGGGTTTTACGGCGCTCGCAACTGTATAAGGTCATATGAGCGCCAAGGGGTGGGTGTCAAAAGAGAAGTCCTTACAGGGAATCAGGCTTACTCTGCTCACCTCTCTAGCTTCAACAGCACAAGGTCTGCTTCGACTATCAAGGCACCCCAGAAATAACATGTCACAAGATTGTGACAAACATAAAAAAGAAGTAGAGGAAAATGACAATAGTAAGGATAAGGAAAGAAAAAAGCAGCAGTTCCCTGTTGTAGATGAGGCACAGTTATGAGCGTGACATGATGAATCAGCCCATTTACAATTCTACTGTGCTTGAACGAGAAATGTCCCCCCTTTGGGAAAGGCCTACAGTTTGTCTTTATCGTAAGGTCAGAGTATCTGTTGATGATCTTTCAGCACTGATAATAATGCTATCGAGGTTGGCAGAGTAAGCATGATTCCTTCGCTGTCGACACCAACCCCTTGTCGCTCATATGACCGACCTTATGCAGATGCGACCGGCGTAAAATCAGCATCGTCATGCTACGTCAGTAATAATCCCTTTGTCCATCCTGCAACCCTCCCATTTACATTTTTACTCCTGTATCCTCTAAAATTCAATAATAAAGCCAGGTAATGAAAATAAAATAAACCCCTAAGAGTTAGAAAATACGTGCAAATGTCATGCTTGAGCGTTGTAACACTCGTCTGTTACTCTTTGAGAGAGAGAGAGAGAGAGAGAGAGAGAGAGAGAGAGAGAGAGAGAGAGAGAGAGAAAGGGAGAGATGGGAAAGAATAAGAGAGAGAAGAGAGAGGGTGAGGGAGAAAGAATAAAAAAGAGGGAGAGAGAGAAAGAGTGAGATAGAGAGAGAGAGAAGAGGGAGAGTGAGAGAGAGAAAGAGAGAGAGGGGGGAGTATAA
>NW_004797482.1:735387-736536 GCF_000002075.1 Aplysia californica | reverse complement strand
ACCCACACTCACACTCACACTCACACACACACACACACACAAACACACACACATACCCACACTCACACTCACACTCACTCTCACACCCACACTCACACTCACACTCACATTCAGTCTCACACAAGCATGAAACCATCCTGGCCACACCTTCCCGGTCAAATGACATCTCGTCGGTTCGAACCTACATCAATTGGAGATAGAAGGGTCAACGGGCAGCAGAGGTATCACTGCAAAGCTACCTAGAAAGCTGCCCTAGAAGTGATCAAGAATCCATATTTTTATTTTTAACGTGATGTTACCGGTTTCATAACAAATTTACACGAACTGTACATTATGAATGCGAATTGTGTTAACAATATCTTAGCCCCATGCAAGTCAACCAATGAAGGCCTCTTTGTATGCAAATCAATTAAGGGTTCTTAGTTTTCCCCATGCCATTATCATTGTTCAATAGGCTAACAATATACTTTTTGAACA
Source organism: Aplysia californica (assembly GCF_000002075.1). Classification (NCBI taxonomy): domain Eukaryota; kingdom Metazoa; phylum Mollusca; class Gastropoda; order Aplysiida; family Aplysiidae; genus Aplysia; species Aplysia californica. The sequence goes on along the minus strand of NW_004797482.1, from coordinate 736,059 downwards.
AAACAAAATAAGAAGAAGAAAAGAAGGAAAGACATAAAGGTATATAAAAGAACAAAAAACAAAGGCAATAAGTGACAAAAATAACCAGTGAGACGGTTTCAGTGAAAGAAAATTACTATTCAAATTATTATAGAATATTCACCATAGACACCCTCGTGTATTAGTATTTGCATACCGATTTGCATGCTCATCCGTCTAACAAGGTACAAACTGAGTATACTATAGGTAATCCAACCTCTGATGGCGGTAGATAAGAACTGTTTCAGGGTAAGCTATACTGTCTTCTCAGTTGTCTTCTCACAGAAAGAGCAGCGAATATATTGTGGCATGACCATTTATTCATTTTTTCCTCGTGCTTTTTCTTTGGTGGGGTGGGGAGTGTGTAACTATTATATTTCAAAGACGGTAGATCTTTCTTTTTGAGCACATAATCATCAAATTAATGTCTTGGCTGAAAAGGAAATTTTAACGCGGAGGAAAAGAATACAAGTATAAGTAAACGTTGTCCAAAACGGCCATCCATTGTCTAGGAGGAAAGTGGTTGTGTTAGACAGGCAGTCTCCTTTGCCAGTACCATTATTACATAGAAAGACGAAAGGGGAATGTGGGAAGTGGTCAGTTGTGCAGGTGATTGTCTTGGACTGTTGGTCGTTACAGCAGGTTTGACAATAT
>NW_004797482.1:733328-735136 GCF_000002075.1 Aplysia californica | reverse complement strand
AGAGGACACTCAGAAACATACACGGCTTCCGCGGAAGCATACAGTGCAAGCTGCGGATTTCACGCGCTAAACACTATCAAACTGACAAGATCGTTCACTGTCTATAGCCGGCTACCCATTTTCACCTGGGTGAAGTAAGGAAAATGTGTGCAAAGTGCCTTTCCCAAGGACACAACGTCGGGCTCCTGACGGGAGTCCGAGAGCCTAACCACTAGGCCACCGAAGGCCCAGGAAGTTGTCTCACTAACAAAGCAATCCCTAATGTCCGGATCGGATACGGGACCAACTTTACTTTTTTTTTAAACAAGAAAATAACACACGCAAAATAGAAGGAAAAGAGATAAGAAGGATGGGCATTCTTCGTTGTAAATTTAAGAACTTGATCTCCCACGCGGATATTCAGGGGATGAATTTCTTTGATGCTCGTGTAATTCCCCATGTCCTTTATTCACAACATGACACTGAATAATAATCTTTATCGATGGAAATTAATACATTCACCCGTATGTGCGAGGTGTTATTACGCTCATGAATTTTAAAAAAGATTTCGCTCTATTCTCATGTTCAAGCTTTGCATATCAAAAGGAAATTATTCACCCTCATCACTTTCCTAACTCAACCCAGTGACAAAAATGGACAATGTGTAACCCACAGCAAAGCTGTATATTTGTTCAACCTATATTATTCTATTATGGAAATTTTTTGCAAACGTTATCGATAAACTTACCATTTATAATTAATGCTTTTTTACGAAAGTCTCCAATGTAAAATTAGCTTACTTTATGAGATGTCGGCCAGTGGCCCTAAACACTAAATGAAAGACCTACCTACCTACCTACCTACCTACCTACCTACCTACCTACCTACCTACCTACCTACCTACCTACCTTCCTTCCTACATGCCTACCAACTTACCTGCCTACCTACCTACGTATCTAACTACCTCCCTATCTCCCTACCTACCCACAAAGCCACCAACTTACCTACCTACCTACCGACCGACCGACTGACCTACCTACCTACCTATTTACCTACCTACCTACCTACCTACCTACCTACCTACCTACCTACCTACCTACCTACCTGCCTGCCTGCCTGTCTGTCTGCCTACCTATCTACCTACCTACTTACCAACCTACCTATCTATCTTTCTACCTACGTCGTTCTTTCTGAATTAGTGATAGCTCTTGTCCCGACGTCCTCAGACGATACAAAATTTCTCGCCTTCGAAATGATACCTAATGTATTTAGATGGATGCAGAAATTCAAGTCATCAGTGTCAGTTTATATTGTCATTACTATCTTCCTGTTAGCTTAAATGAACATCGCAAACAGAAAGGGATAGCTTACAGTGTAAGGAGACTGCCAGCCAGGTCAGGTCTAGGGGGAAATGCTTTCATATTTCTGCGTCAGTCTGGTAGGCTTACCAATATTCCAGTATTTAGCAGATATACACATACTTTGGACGCTGAACAATTTGATCAGTAGTTATTTCTAAAATAGTTCCCCCCCCCCCCCCTACTTGACAACACAAGTCTTTGTGTTTTCATGCCCACATCGATACAATTTAGATCATTTAGGAGGCAGGCTCCGACCCTGCCTGTCTGGACCAAACCAGGCAGAGAGTGATACAATCCACCCCCACCCTCTATCTATCTATCTATCTATCTATCTATCTATCTATCTATCTATCTATCTATCTATCTATCTATCTATCTATCTATCTATCTATCAGTCTATCTCCACCAAAAAAAGACTACGATGCCAGATAAAGTATTTTCCACATGGGAATCGAACTCGGGTCATCT
>NW_004797482.1:726117-727686 GCF_000002075.1 Aplysia californica | reverse complement strand
AGGTACGCAGTTTGATTTCATGAATAAAGTGTCGTTTTTATTGTCATAAAATGTTCTTGTTACCACATTCATTGTCATCTTTTAATGTTTCATTATCGTCATCATCATCATCATCATCATCATCATATCTGCTGGGTACCTAGTTTTGAAAAATTTGACGACCAAGATTTTGAGTTTCACATTCATGTCAAGCTTTTACGAATGCAATTCTTTGAATATCTTGATAACGACTAGGTATAATAGAGTTTGGTAATTTTGAAGCAGCGTGACATTCTTTACACACGAACACACATAGGAGCGTTACAAAACATGCACAAACACTCACGCAAACACAGAGCCCATGTACACATACAAACAGCCATATACATATCCCCCCCCTCCACACACACATACTCACACACTCACACACACACATACAAATACACACACACACATACACACACACACACTAACACAAATAAATACACGCTCACAAACACCCTCTCCTGACACCCCCACCCCCCCCTCCTTCCCTACTCTCAAACGAATCTACATAATTACTTGAAAAAAAAATCCTAAGTTATGGCACTTATGGGGACGTACAAAATACACGCAAAAACGCTCTCACGTTCAACCTCTAGCTTGCACATTTTATCCTGTGTATGCAAACATTATGTACACTTATTCAGCCTACTATAATTATAGCCAAGTAAATTTATGTGATGCAGCGTGGTGGAATCAGGCTCTCGTCAAGTTTTGTGCATGTAGAGTTATTGGTATCATCTGAAATCTTGTTCACTTTTCTATATTTGAATGAAAAAAATATCAATTTATCTTGAACATAAGTTGAGAAAATGGCCGCCAAAGATTAGTTACTTCCATAGCTTAAGAGTCCGTGGTAACTGAAAATTTCCATTTTTTGTGCCTTTAATTAGCGTTTTCCAGGAAAACCCACAAAGAAATGAGTTCTTTAATGGGCATGAAAGGTGTTGAGCCAAAAAACAAAAATGCGGAAAAATGCAAGTTTCTTCACTTTGATTATTTTGACGAGAGCCTGATTCCACCGCGCTGCCTCACAAATTTACAATGAGAGTGATTGTGGCTAATTATGTCCTACGATATAACACACGTGTCTTTGAATATAGCACGCGTAGTACATTGCTTTTGTCAGGGGCTTTTATGATTTTATAAACCGAGGCAGAATCTGGTGTTGAGTAGTAATTTACTGTTACAAAACACACACACACACACATACACACAAACACACACACACAGTCACACATGGACACGCACATGCATACACACATACACACATACACACATACACACACTGTCAAACATGCACACACTCTCTCGCGCGCACACGCGCAGACACGCGCACAATATATGCGCATGCATCCCCCCTCCTCACACCACCACAGTCACACACACACTCACTCACACACATATATACACACACACTTACTCCCACACACATTCACACACACACACACACACACACACGCGCGCGCGCGCGCGCGCTCACACACACACACACGCACAAACACACGCACACACATACACACAAACATGCACATGCACACACACATG